>NW_007016248.1:164036-178919 GCF_000164805.1 Carlito syrichta
AAAAAAAAAAAAAAAAAAAAATTGAGTCAATATTAGTTGGCATGAGAATGACTTCATATGTGGATGTCTTTATTGGAAATACAAAATATCAAAGTAATCTTCAGCGGCCACAGTTTGCCTTGTGTAGTCTCATGATACATGCTGATGTCTTCATGTAAGAAAATAAAATAAAAGAATAGGGCCTAAAACAGGGAAGGTACAAGGAAGGGGGAAAAGATATTTTCAAATGTATGCCACCTGTTTTTAATGTTGTTTCAAGGGTGTCTTACAGTATGCCTGGAGTGTCTTTGTTAGCGATTAATTAGGCAAATTTGATTTTACAAATGATATGAGCCAGAATTGCAAAGGTGATGTTTCTCTTCTTATGTGAAGAGGAAGTCAGGGGGAGATGAAAGGGAGAATAACCTTTACCTCATAATTTCCCTTCCCCTCCTCTCTGTGTAAGCCGTATTAGTCTCTCAGTAAGGGTACTTGGAGAAACTTGCTAAAATTTTCCCTCATGCTTGAAATTTACTTACCCTGGGTAACAGGAAATGTGGAGTCTTGTGATGTAGATTGTTATACCAGATGGTAATCTTAGCACATGCTATTTATGTAGATCAGCCGTGTGTGTGAGTCATCCATTTGAAGCTGACCTCAGTCAGCCACTGTGAAATTGGGTTCCATACCAGTTATTAATAAATAATAATAATAATGGTACTGATTATGTATGATTTTGTTTCCCACTTAATGAGGCCATTGCCTTTACATAATATTAAATCTGGATTTTTTTCTTTTTCTAAATAGTGCTTTATTAACAACCGGCTGTATTGTTAGATGGCTGTTTTTTACTGGCAAGGGCAGGCACAAAATTTAACTCAGTTAAAGGAAATAATTAAGATATCTGCCACTTGAATCATACTATTCTTTGAATGCCTTAATACTTTGTTCTTTAAGTGGCTATTCTTCTTTAAATCATCTTCTTCTAGGTCCTGTGATTTGAGTTAGTATTTTACTGATGAAGATGGATTTGAGTAAGGTGATCCACATTCTTTTGTCTTTTTTTAGAGACAAAGTCTCGCTTGTTGCCCAGGCTGGAGTGTAGTGGCGTGGTCATAACTCACTGCAGCCTCAAACTCCCGGGCGATCCTCCCTCTTCAGCCTCTCAAGTATCTAGGACTATAGGCATGCACCATACCTGGCTAATTTTTAAAATTTTTCAATAAATGTTTTGTAGAGATGAGGTCTCACTATGCTGCCCAGGCTGCTCTTGAACTCTTGGCCTCAAGTGATCTTCTTGCCTCAGTCTCCCAAAGTGCTGGCATTACAGGTGTGACACTGCACTTGGCCCTCACATTCTTTCGCCTTCCCTCCCTTTTAACCACTAGCTAATTTAGTGATGAAGAATAGTTTCACGTTTATTACATCTTTGATTATCCAGTGGTTGCAAACAAGCCAGGTAGTAAAAGCAGTACAAAGATAAACTCCTCAGTCAGAAAGTATGTTTTCTTTCCTTCCAGTCAATCATCCATCCATTCATCCTTCCTGCTTTTAATCCTTCCCTGCTTTCCTCCTGTCTTCTTTTCTTATTAGTGTCTATAACTGTGCTTTGCACAGAGCAATGTCTTTTTGGCGTCGTAACAATCTGCAGACATTTTGTAATGTGATCTACCTTTTCAGAATACTCCTTGCTCGTCTCTTTGACAGACGTGCCATCATCTTTTTTCTTGGTTTCTCTTACCCAAAGATAACATTTCTAGCCCAATATCTAGAGTCCTTAGATGCTAAGGTTGAATGGCAATAAATTACATACATTTGGTTTTTTTTTGCCTCTGGTAGTGACTAGAGTCCTTCATTTTGTGACTGACATGGGATCAGTAAACAAAAATAGCAAGTTCATAATGGGTTTTATTATGTACAAATTTCCATGGGCACAACATAATGATTAAGGGTTCAAAAGAGGCAAGTTTCAATAAGACATATGAGGCATTGATTTATCTGTTTCTGGCGGGAGTTAGGGAGTGAATTGTTACTGAATTGTGCAGCTAATAATATTTAACTCTAATTTGAGGTGATTTTTTTTCTCAGCATTTTTTTCTAGTTGGTGTACAGAGTGAAGCATATAACTATGAGATGTATGGATTTCTTCATAGTATGGTCCTGTATCATCAAGGATTTGTTAGCCTCAGATTTTTCTGTGGAACCACTGCATGACCCAGAAGCACATGGAGCTCTGTTTTGGCATTTCACCCTCCTCCTCTCCCACTCTATAGAAAGCACCCACTTTTCTCCCAGAGGAAATAACTCTTTTATAGTTTACTTAGGTTCTAAGCAAGGATTCATCTGAGGCAGCCTCAGCTCAGTCAGCACTATACAGTGGTTAAGAGACTAGGCTTTGGAATCATCAATGTGGGACTGAGTTCCATACCCAGTGATTGTAACCTTTGACAAGTAACAAGCCTTTCCTTTCCTTGGATTCCTTATGTCTTAAATAGGAATAATGTAGCACCCATCTCATAAATTGGCTGTGAGTATCAAATGAGAGAATTATGAAAAGTACCTGGCACCGGCAGATGGTGGCTATTTTTATCTATGATCCACTGGTAGAACATTTCTGTGCTTCCCCTAGTCTGAAATGGAGATGGCTTTACATCATCCTTCAAGACTATTCTTAATTACTTGTGTCATTTGACTTTTATGTGTCTATCATTAACTAAATGCCTATACAGCAATAGGGATAAAAGTTATATAAGCAGTCTCTGAAAAAGTTTTGGAATCCTGAAATTTTCTTTTCTGTTTTTTGTTTGTTTTTTGTTTTTTGAGTTGGGGTCTCACTGTCACCCAGGCTACAGTGCAATAGCCTGATCACAGCTCACTATAGCCTTGGCCTTCTGTGCTCAGGTGATCCTTTTGCCTCGGCCTCCCCAGTAGCTAGGACTACAGGCACACGGCAACACACTTAGCTAAGTTTTTAATTTTTATGCAGACAAGATCTTGCTATGTTACCTAGGCTGATCTCAAACTCCTGGGTTCAAGCAATCCTCTCGCCTCAGTCTCCCAAAACACTGGGATTACAGATGTGAGCCACCGTGCCCAGCCGGGAATCCTGAAAATTTGTTAGAATTTCGAGGTCACCAGTGACCAACACCACAAAAAACCAGGATATTTCCAGTCTAGGATTATTATCAATACTGACCACCATCTCCACTCCCTACTGTCTTCCCTACCCCATAAAATACTAAACTCTTATTATTATCCAAGATACCTAAATAGTAACATACACAGGTAGAATTTAAGAGGTCAAGGAGCCATTGCCTTGCTAGTCTTTGGTGTGGCCATGAGCTCTTTGAGCCATGGCTGTCACCATGCTTCCTGGCTTCGGCCCCCTCCCCCACCTTGGGGAGGTGAATCTTCTCTCTCCCTTCTCTTTCTCTAATTTACATTTAAACAAACTATATATTTTTAATCTAACTTCTGTACAATTCTTTGCATCTTCCACACAGCATCGATCGCACCTCAGACGGCTACATGTGGGAAGTGATCTCTTTTTAAATAAGTCTTTTCTTTCTTCAAAAAAAAAAAAGAGGTCAAGGCTGGAATTAGGAAAGGTTTTGGTGCTGGCTTTTCCAGCCCTAATTTCCTATGATCTGTGACTGTGAATGCATTAGCTAGATTATCAACTCCTTAAAGGACTTGTTGATTTCTGGAGGGAGGAAGTTAGGGTTAAAATTTGCAGAAATCTAATAGAGAATAACTTCCTAAATTGCTTTCACTCCTCTCTGAATATTAACCTCCTCTACCAAAATACGGAATCTTACTGTTGTCTTTACCTGCAGCTAACATCGAATGCCTTACAGATAGATCTCTTCTTGTGCAAAGCTCACACTCTCTATATAAGACCTTGTATACCAATTTCAAGGTGATTCTTATAACCTAGTTAAGGAGATAAACAATTCAATCTTAAAATGTAAAAACCCATTATAAAGATTTTATGAACATAGACTGTACTCAGCCCCTCTGTTTTCCTTAACACATAGAAAAAATACTTGAAGCTCAGTTGTTTTGCTCTTTTCTGAAAGTTTTTTTTCTTTAATGTATCAAACTTCTAAATGTCATATTTATAAAATACAGTAGAGACCAATAATTTGAAAATCTTTGCATGCAATTATTATAAGTGCTTACTTAAAAGGCCAATGTTTTGGTAGTTTAAGATTCTATGTCAACAGCTATCAATTGATGGTTGAGCAATATGATGCTCCTGTGAGAAAATGCCATGAGTCCAAAGACACTTGTGTAATGAGTCATTGCCATTTAGCTTCTTCCACAAATGGTCTTAACTTGAGCAAGACTCTTAAGCCGACAACTGCTCGTTGCTAGAAAGGCATTTGCATTTAACAATGAGGTTATTAATTATTTTACTGTTTCTATTGGCAGTTCTTCAACCTACAGCATAAAATATGAAGTTTGAAGGGGACTTAGAGATTGAGACCAGTCTTTATCCAACACATAAATCCCCTCAAAATTATCTAGGATTGTCCAGCCTCTTTCACTGAATATAGGATATGATCTAAAATGAAAGCCACATGTGTAATTTTGCATTTTCTAGTAGTCACATTACAAAAGTAATAGGAAACAGGTGAAATTAATGCTAATATGTTCAAACTATTATTATGTAATCACTATTGAGTTTTTTAATTCCTTTTTTTCATACCAAGTCTTCAAATTTCAGAGTATATTGATGATGAAAGAACATTTCAATTTGTATTAGCCACATTTCAGGTGCTCACTAGCCACATGAGGTTAGTGGCTACTGTATTGGACAATATAGCTCTACATAGCCATAAAGGAAAAAATCATCCCAATACTCTCCAATCCTTCTCCATTTTTAAACAGTTCTACATGTCAGGAAGTTATTTCTTGTGTTGCAGTAAAATCTGCATACTTTCAATTTCTACTCTTAGTGTTTGTCCTATCTTCTCAATTATACTTTTAATACTACAGACAATTTCACATTGACTTCACTTGTGAAGTTGGAATTTTTAGATCAGTTAGTGGTATTGGCAGTATATTGTGGTATAACTGGTTACTTTCAAGCCATTGTCTTCTCCTTCTCCTCCTTTTCCTCCTCCTCATGATACCACTGAACTCTAGCCTGGGTGACAGAGTGAGACTCTGACTTGACTCTGTCACCCAGGGTGGAGTTCAGAGGCATCATCATGAACTTACCTCAGCCCTTACCTCCTGGACCAGACAATCCTTTCACTTCAGCCTCCTGAGTACCTGGGACTACAGGTAATGCACCCACACCTAGCTAATTTGATTTTTTGTAGAGACTCTCAGTGTTGCACAGACTGGTCTTAAACTCTTGGACTCAAGCTATCCTCCTGCCTCCCAACCTGCTGGGATTACAGTGCCCGGCCAAAGTATTCTTTCCTTAAACTTTATTTCTCTACTCTTTACTTTTGAAGTTGGAATTTTTAGATCAGCTAGAGAATTTTTTAATTTAGAGCTATTACATGCATTGCTCTAGAATGATAAAACCTCTTTGGAATAAAATTCTGTCAACAAATTCACGTATTCCTCTCAACTTGTTGTTGTCGATGTATGTGATTAGCATGCTATCAACATTTTCATTTAATTCAGTGATAAATATGTTTACTAAGACAGGGCATAAGAAGACAGAGGGAGGCCCAGCCATGGCTTGCTGTGAGGATTCTTCTAGATTAAATGCCCTTCATAGTCATCCCACTTAGGTTACAGTCATTCCACCAGTTACAAAGTCACCAACGCACTGGTCATTTCAGCCCACATTTGCTCATCTTCCCCACAAGGACATCATGACTCACCTGGTCAACTGTCCTTCCCAGACAGTCAAAGTCTCAGCTGTCAGGACAGGAAATAAGTTAATATTCCTTGCTTAAATCAGTGAACCCATGGTGAGCTTGGTCTGGAATGACATTTTATTTTTATTTTTCTCTAAGCTTCTGTTACCTTTCATATTCTTCATAGTTTCTTAACATAATTGCCAATGGTTCACGGTTCTCATATTTGGTTTCCTTATCTCACTGACTTTGTATAAAACAAATATTTGGTCTTCATTCTATTTCAGCATAAATTCTTTTCTATTGACATTTATTCTATTCTTTGGGTTGAAAATTATTTTTAAACCTTCTGGTATAGGTTCTATGACTATTAGTTTTTAAAAAATCTGTATGGTTAGCTTATGAAAATAGGCTCATGTATGTGTGTCTATGTAAATTTGTCTGTTAGTGCAGGTTTCTGAAGTCAGAAGGGTGACTTGTAATTAGGGTGATAAGAAGACATTTACTTTCTGGATCGGGGCAGAGAGACAGAGAGAGAGCAATTGTTTTGCCATAGAAAGCATGATTTCCAAGGGTCTGTCAATATCACCTTTTCCCCTTTATCCTTTCCCCCTTACTGATTCACTTTTACTTGGCAGCACTGCTTGTTCTATTCTTCTCTTTCTATCATTCCAACTCATTGCTTCTCTTTAAATTAAAGGGATAGGAATTGTTTTCTTACAGTTATATGCCAATCGATCTGACAATTTGTTGTTGTTTTTTTTGTAAGCACAGAAAAGCAACCAACCAGAAGCCCAATGGTAGAATTATAGAGTGTTTCTCCAGCTCCTTCTGAAATCAGGTTTTAGGTGTGGCCCAAAGCTGGGTCATATTGTCAGCTTATCATTGACCATATTGTTTTAACTTCATGTTTTGGGGTGAGCCTCATTCATTGCTTTGTGTGCTCCTGGGTGTCAGGAGCTATGTTTTATCAATCTTTACATTTTCTGTACCTTATGCTTAATAAGCACTCCACAAATAATGTGAATGAAAGAATGAATCACTTCTATGACACTTATATACAACTTTTACTAGAAAGCTTCCTGTTATAAAATACTAGTCCACTCATAACTATGTTGGATAACTTCAATGATAGAAACTTTTATTTTGTATTAACCTAAATCCTACCCTCAGAATTTCCATTTTCCTGTAGAAAAAATCTTCTCTTTCCCATGTATTTATTCAAGTATTAAACTGAAGGCTTCAGGCCTGATGAAGATAGTAATTTTGTTTTCAACAGGAAGCACTGTGCTTATTCCTTTGCTTGTTCAACCATCTTCATTCCAGTGGCATTCCAGTGGCAAACTTCTGGCATGCCCACCACACAGGTCATTTCGGGAGAAATCCAAATTCCATTTAGACACATTTTGAACTCCTCTAAATATTGTACTTTCTCAGGCTTCCAGGGAGCCAGTGTTTATCACTGGATGAGTACAGTTACACAGAGATCAAGGATTTAGTTTATTCTGGGTCACATCCATTTTAATGGCCTAGTTTAGGCCAAGAAGTCTTCTCATTCCCAACCATTTTCCCAGGTCTTAGACTTAAATTTTCTGCTGAGTTGCCCTCCTTCCTGGGATGAACCCATGTCCCCAGGCTGTGACTACTCTTTCTTTATTCTAGACCAGCAAGTCTGCTTTGCAAAGCTCTTACTCTCTCCTATACTCACTGCCAGACAATACAGTATGCAAAACCTAGTATCTGACACTCATATTTGGCTTAGGGCTGGCTTGTGAATCATATGTCAGAACAGAACTTTAAATCTCATGTCCAACACAAAGAGAGATGACGCCAGTGCTTTGAAATGTCTTTAAACACAAAATATGTCAACTTAGTGACCCTTCAACCCTGCCCCTTCTCTCTTCTTTGCATTTTTTTCCAAAATGTTTTGAAGTTGTGTCATCTTTGTTTGTGGAATATGATTTTAGGGTAAAGGTATGTCAATATTGTGAATCTGCAGTAAGAAATACTGAAGGAACATGAGACCATGATTATACCAGCTTTGATCACACTGATTCCACTAATTAAAAATTCCACTGAGGAGAGTGCTGGGGGATCATGTAAACCCTGTGAATTACCTAATAATGATAGAAATATTCAAAGCATTAGTGATTAATGAACAGATGTGAAGAGGCAATGCAAGCTTATGGGAAATCATTTCTAATGGTGATGTCAGCAAGGAACAATTTGCAGACATAATTACTAAAAAATTATCAGAGACTTCCTTGTCAAGTATTTTGTATGTTTATAAAGCTGTTGGTGACTCATTTTAGAAGTCTGGGAGACTTATTTGATTTGGAATCAGGATTTTATTATAGCTTAGCTATTATGTAATAGTTTACTCAGACTGATGGGGAGATATTCTTCCATGTCAACATAACTTGTATGGTGTGCAGTGAAAGTTCCTTATAATTATTTCAGCAATTCATATCTGAATGTTTTCCCTAAACATTATGCCTAAACATTATGCCTAAAGTATATTCTCAGTTTGTAAAATGTATATTCTTAGTTTGTAAAATGAACTGAGAGAGGCTATGAGATAGATTAATCAATAGATTATCACAAACTCTAATAGTTTCGTGTGTTAGAATAAAGTTACTTTGGTAATGTGAAATGTCTGACTCTGGCAGCCATATACTCAATGTATGAGTTTTTTGGTCTCATATATAGTTGCTTTACTGTGGCCAATATCACAATTAGTCACCCTTTACCTACTGCCCCCAAATTCCAGTGCTTGAGAGCAAAGTCATCTGGGTACATTCAGTTTTTATGTTGGCTGGGAAACTATTGCCTGATCAACACCTCTAGTTGCTAACTAGCAGCATTATGTTTGGAGTTTCCAAAACACTAATAGCAACCAGATAGACATTGCGTCTGTCCCTTGCCTCAAATTTTAATAATATTGTTATCTTCAGAACTCCAAAAGAAACATAGCCTGAAAAATTTGGTGCTTTCCAAGAAAGGTTGGGTGTTATCTTTACTCCGAGGGAATAGTGTGGAGAAATAATTAAGTAGGATAAGTGAGGCAGGCTCCTGTATTCCCTTCCTGGCTCTTCAACTGCCTAGCTGCTACTGTACCATTGACAGTTTTTGTGGTTTTTCTCTATAGAAGTTCTTTATCTATTGACTCAAAAAAGAAAAATTTGACTAAAAGTCTAGATAACTAGCCCAAATACTTGTCTATATGGGTTTATATGCTGATATGAGGATCTCATTTAGACACTTTTAAATGGTTTTTTTCACCTGATAGTCCTTTCTGTCTATGGTATATATAATTTAAAACAGAAAGGAGGAGGGGGAAGAATGGGATAAGGGGAAGAGAAGTTGAAGCAGTAGGAAGAAAGCAATGGACTTACTCCTTTGTGTAAATGCAGGTCAGAAATATATTTTGAATAATACCTGCGTAATTCTTCAAGAATAATAATATAAATACCTCTGTTTTGTAGTAATGAATAATGAAGAGTATTTTGTGACCCAGAAAAGTCACAGTACAAAGGCACTACTTCCTTTTGACTGGTTTTTAGTTTACAATAAACAAAGCTTCTATTTTAATTTCTGAAGTACACATTGTCACGCAGATGGTCCCAAGAGGAAGAAATCCTGCTTCCTGTTGGCATCCTTTGGAAGTTCTCTAATGCAATGATACAGCTCTATCATTTCATGGTGATTATCTGTAGACCCATGTAATACACTGCAGGATAAGGTTGAGTATCCAAGGACCTCTAGTCGGTGCTACGTATACACAATCAGAATCAAATCTAGTTTGTAACTAAGAAGGAGGAGGTGGCAATGTGGGTAGCAACATAATCACCATGTTTCAGAAGGTGTTAGAGAGCTGAAGTCCATTCAAGAACAGGAAAGGATAACAGGATTAGTGTTGGAGATAGGAAATCATTTCAACTTGGGTATTTGAAGGCAACTCTAGCTCTTAGTGGTTTTTGACTGATCCAGTTGCGCGGGTGTTGCCTCTGTCTCTCTGATGATCCAGGTACAATTGATTAGTTCCCATTTCTGCTTGATTTTTGCTTAGAGGGTGGACCAGACAAATAAAAATAATAAAAATAGCAGTTAGCCTTTTCTGAGTCTTTGCTATATAGAAAGCATTTTACTAAATGTTTAAATGTATTACCCCATTGAGTCCTTTCAACAGACGCATGAAGTTGGTATTATCACTCCCATTTTGAAGATGAGAAAATTGAGACTTAGAAAGAGACTTTCCTAATGTCCCCAAGCTACTCAGTGGCAGAATGTGTTTTAAACCCAAGTCATCTGATGCCAGAGCCCACACTCTTAAACACTATTGTTTTCATAGACCCTGTCATATGGAGTTTGAAAAGTGTGATATCAGAGGAGATTCACGTTATTGGCTAAAATGGAAAAAGAATTTGAATAATCTGTGGATTCCAAAAGCATATCTTCTACATCGCATCACCAAATTTGTGCTTTTCATTCCTTTTGCTAATAACAGAGCTTGGGTGCCATTTCCTCTTACTCAAACTTCCTTGAAAAATGTTATTTCTTGCTACTTATAATATTAATATTTTATAAAAATTACAGAAAATAAGGAAAAGTTGACATCAAGAGAAACTTCACCTTCAAAGTTAGAAATAGCTGTATGTTTTATTTTGGCTTTTTTTTTTTTTGAGTCGGAGTCTCAGCCTGTCACCCAGACTGGAGTGCAGTGGCACGCTCCTGGCCACCACATCCTCGACCTGCTGGGCTCCGGCGATCCTTCCGCCTCAGCCTTCCAAGTAGCTGGAACTACAGGCGCGCGCTACCACGCCCGGTTACTTTTTTGATTTATTGTAGAGATGAGGTTTTGCCAAGTTGCCCAGGTGGGTCTCATACCCACGGGCAGTCTCCCAAAGCACGGGATTACAGGCTGAACCACGGAGCCCGGCTTATTTTAGCTATTTTATAAATCATAGTTTATATACACATATATAGACACATATGTGTCATATGCCGCAAAATGATGCATTGGTTAAAGATGAACTACATATACTATGGCCTCATAAGTTTATAATAGAGTTGAAAAATTCACAACTCTTAGTGATGCCATAGTCATTCTAATGTCCTATCACAATTACTCACGTGTTTGTCACGATGCTGATGTAAATAAACTTATTGAACTGTTCATCATATAAAAGCATAGCACATACAATTATGTGCAGTGCATAATGCTTGATAATGATAATAAACAACTATGTTATAGTTTATGTATTTGCTATTATTTATTTATTTTTTGAGTTGGAGTCTTCCTTTGTCACCCAGGCTGGAGGGCAGTGGCATGCTCACAACCACCTCAGGGTCAATCTGCTGGGCTTCGGCAATCCTTCCACCTCAGCCTTCCAAGTAGCAGAAACTACAGGTGCACACTACTATGCCTGACTAATTTTTTGATATATGTAGAGACAAGGTCTTACCAAGTTGCTCAGGTTGATCTCGAACTACTGGGATTAGGCAAAACTTTCTCCTTGGCCTCCCAAAGTGCTAGGATTACAGGCTTGAGCCACCACGCCTGACTGTATTTACTATTTTTTAAATCATAATTTTAGAGTGTACTCTTTCTTATAAAAAAAAAAAGTTAGCCAGGCTTAGTGGTTGACACCTGTAATCTCAGCACTTTAGGAGGTCAAGGCGAAGAATTGCTTGAGTCCAGGAGTTCGAGACCAGCCTGGGCAACATAGCGAGACCTTGTCTCTACAATAAAAAATAAAAAATTTGCTTGGCATGATGGTGCCTGCCTGTAGTCCCAGCTACTCAAGAGGCTGAGGTGGAAGTATTGCCTGAACCTGGGAGGTTGAGGCTGTGGTGAGCTGAGCATGCCAGCCTGGGTGGCAGAGCCTCTAAACAAAACAAAATCAAATCTGTAAAACAGCCTCAGGCAGGACTTCCAGGAAATATTCCAAAAGAAGGCATTATTGTCATCCCGAAATCTTTCCAGTGGAACAAAATGTAGAGGTGGAAGACAGTGACACTGGTGATCCGAAACTTGAGTAAACCTAGGCTATTGTGTGTCTTTGTAATTTGGTTTTTAACTAAGAGTTCAAAAGGTAAAAAACTTAAAAAAATAGAAGAAAGCTTATAGAACAAAGATATAAGTTAAGAAAATATTTTTGTACAGTTGTACCATGTGTGTTTTAAGCTGTGTTATTACAAAAGAGTCAAAAAGTTAAAAAAGTAAAAAGGTTATAAAGCAAAAATGTTACAGTAAACTAAGATTAATATATTATTGAGGAAAGATAAATTTTAAAATTAAATTTAGTGTAGTCTAAGTGTACAGTGTTTATAAAGTCTACAGTAGTGTACAGTAATATCCCAAGCCTTCACATTTACACATCACTCACTCAGAGAAACTTCCATTTCTGCAAGCTGCACATATGGTCAGTGCCCTATACAGGAGTACCATTTTTAAAGTCTCTTATATCATATTTTCCTTTTCTATGTTTAGATATGGTTACATAAAATACCTCATTGCTATAATTTCTACATAATTCAGTTCAATAACATTCTGTACAAGTTTGTGGCCTAGGAGCAATAGACTAGAACACATAGCCTAGGTGTGTAGAAGGCAGTACCATTTAGGTTCATGTAAGTACATTCTATGATGTTTGCACAATTTGCCTAAATAATGCATTTCTCGGAACATATCTTTGTTGTTAAGTGACACATGAATGTACGTATATATGCACATACATACACATTTGTGTGTATACATATTTTTGTCTCATAACCTTTTTAATTTAACTTTACAAAATAGGCATTTTTTCATGTTGTTATAAACTTATAGAAAACATATTTTAATTATTGTGTAATAGTCCAACCTATCCCTATTACCAGTCCTTATAGTGATTTCTTTCTACTTAATATTTATAATCTAATAATAAGCATCCTCCTCTTATTTCTTGCTCGTTTTTATTTTTCCCTACTCACAACCTTAATAGCTACTGCCAAACACTTTTTCTAAAATGCACGCCTTGCCCCTATGCAAATCCACAGCATTACCAAAGCAAATTTAAATTATTTTGCCTAGCATTCGCTAGACTTCACACTTGGATTCAGTCTAGCTTCCAAGTCTCATCTTTGACTTCTTTAATATTCTAAATTATAATCATACTCACTGCTTGGGAAAAGCCATGTGCACTTGCAATTCCGCATAATTGTTGATACCATTCCTTCTATCTAGAATGCTTTCTCTCCCCCTCTATCTGTGAAACTCCTGTTCAATGACCAAGCTTCACTTCAAATTTTATTTTCTCCTTGAGGGTCTTCCTAATTGTATTAACTTGCTGTGCCTCCTCTCTCCTTTTTTCCTCTGAACTCTGACTATGCCATGCTTGACTTTGTCTCTCACTTTGTTGTATTCCCAGTGCCTAGAACAGAAAGTGTCTAGAACTGTTGGCTCAATATGTTGTTAAAGAAATGAGTGGATTGTAAATATCTTATATGTACTTGTCATGTTACCTGAAGAAGAGGTCTAAGGTGTATTTACCTGTGTCCACTATAATGTCTACTTAGTTCCATGTGTAGAAAGGTGCTTAATTATGAATTGAATTTATCTCTGCTGCCTGAATTTTCTTGAGCAGTGGTCCCCAACCCCCTCTCCATGGACCAATATCAGTCTGTGGTCTGTTAGAAACCAGGCTGCACAGAAGGAGGTGAGCGGCAGGCAAGAGAGTGAAGCTTCATCTGTATTTATAACTGCTCCCCATCACTCACTTTACTGCCTGAACTCTGCCTTCTGTCAGATCAGTGGTGGCATTAGATTCTCATAGGAGTGTGAAGCCTATTGTGACTGTGCATGTAAGGGATCTAAGTTGCGCGCTCCTTATTAGAATCTAACACCTGATGTCCTGAGGTGGAAGTGAGGCAATGATGCTAGCACTGGGGAGCAGCTGCAAATGCAGATTAACATTAGCAATGAGATTTGACTACACAAAGATCATAATAAATCAACTGCTTGCAGACTCATATCAAAACCCTATCAGTGAGTGACAAGTGAGTTGATGTACTTCAATTGTTCAGCTGCAACTGGTGGCAGGCTTTGAGTCAGAATCTGACATTTATTTTACTCGGCTCTTGGACTGCCTGTTATTTTGTTTACCACTTCCATTCATGCCTCTTTTTAAATGGTGACTTGTAGAATTATTTCATTATATTATTTCATTACAATGTAATGATACCAGAAATAAAGTGCACAATAAATGCTATGTGTTTGAATCATCCTGAAACCATTCCCCCCATCCTCTGTCCATGAAAAAATTATCTTCCGTGAAACTGGTCCTGATGCCAAAAAGGTTGGGGACCACTGTTCTTGAGTCCAGGAAACTAAAGGAATTGGTTGTGATATACTCTGAAATTAGAATAATGAGTTATTGGAATCATTGGTCATCTAATGTTGCTAAACCGATGCTATAAAGAACTTCTGGAATATTAGAGTATTTTCTGGAATATATAAACATGCGTACATTACAGACTTTCTAAAACCATATTATGATGGAACTATGCAGGACCTTTGCAGTTTCTGGATTCGACCATTTAATTTCATGGGAAAGAAAACATGGCCAGGGAGCCGCCCAATGTCATCAACCATTATTGTTAGAGTCCGGTGTAGGTTGAAATTCTTTGTACTCCTAGTCCAGGGCTCATTTGCTATAACTTGCTGTCTCCATTTTGTCAGGGAAGTCCCTGTTTTGATCATTTATAATTAAAAGGAAGATCAAATTTAAAAAGCAAAAATTATCTGATCAAATCCAAGTTCTTGTCTACATTTAACTTGGAAAAATGGGGCCCAGTGCTCAACAAGTGTAGTTTCCTTTCTATTTTATTGTAACTCTTTTTAAAAGCTCTTAATTGTGCCTTACTATTCTTAAAGTAGATATTTGCATCTGAAAGCAGGTTCCTGATACTTCAGGGCACTTCAAAGGTCAAATTTCTTTCTTTCTTTCTTTCTTTCTTTCTTTCTTTCTTTCTTTCTTTCTTTCTTTCTTTCTTTCTTTCTTTCCTTCTTTCTTTCTTTCCTTCCTTCTTTCTAGTAAGG
>NW_007016248.1:179321-187480 GCF_000164805.1 Carlito syrichta
CCGGTTGGTTTTTTGATTTATTGTAGAGAGGAGGTCTCACTGCCCAGGCGGGTCTCGAACCCGCGGGCACAGGCAATCCACTCACCTCAGCATCTCAAAGGTGCAGGATTACAGGCTGAGCCACCGAGCCCGGCTTCAAATTTCACTACTAAGTTACATTTCCCTCAGAATACATTTTAAGTACCAGAGATTCCTTCTAAGCAAGTAATAGTTTTTTTGTTTTTTTAGTATTAAATAACTATAGTCATTGGAAGTTAGAAAAGATTTTAAGCCGGACTCAGACAAGATTTTAAGCCGGACAGGATTTTAAGACTATTCATCCCAATGATCTGTTTTATATTTAAGGGAATTGAAGTTTAAAGAGGTCATGACTAAGTCCCTGTAGCAGTCAGGAGCAGGAACAGAAGTCTTCCCAAGATGACATACAGTTAACATCATGTTTGGGTAAAGGCTGAAGAAAATGAAGAATCCCTGGGTCTTGCCTTCATGAGGGTTATATAATGATGCAAAGGGTTATATAATAATGCAAAGTTATTGATCTATTCATTTTTTTAACTTTTATTTTATGATAAAGATGTGGGGTACAAGACAAGAATAGGTACATAAGTAATGTATGCACGGGTGAAGTTTGGGCCTCCAACTGGTCTTCACTTCCTCTGGTTTAGGATCGGGTAACCTTTGTGATGTTAAGCGCCCATCCCTGAAAGCTCCACCCCCTCCACCCCCCTACCCCTGCTCTGGCAATGTTCTGCAACTGCTGCCACTCCCTCTCCCTCTCTTGTGCTATTGTGATTCATAGTCAGATTCCTACTCATTTGTTAATAAGCATAGTACTTATATTTTCAAAGGAAGACAAACAGAATTCAGACATTGACTTGACCTGGATGATTCAAAAATGAGTGTTAGAGACATCAAGGAGGGTGATGACGGAGAAACGAGCTGTTTTTAAATAACCCCATGCTTTGTCATGGCCACAGACTCCAGTCAGTGAGCCCACAGATGTCTGGCACTTTCTTTCATTTGGTATCTCCAGCATTTAGAACGCTGTCTCGCTCACATTAGTGAACGTGTGTTGAATGAGTGAATGATTTGATGGGAGAGTGATAGCTAAACAAGTATAAATTTGTGATTTAAAAAAGTAAGAGAGAATAAATAGCACAAAACTCAAATATACTTTTTTTTTTTTTTTTTTGAGTTGGAGTCTCACTCTGTTGCCCAGACTGGAGTGCAGTGGCTGCTCCCGGCCACCGCAGCCTCGACCTGCTGGCTCCGGCGATCCTTCTGCCTCAGCCTTCCGAGTAGCCGGAATTACAGGCATGCGCTACCACGCCCGGCTGATTTTTTGATTTATTGTAGAGATGAGGTCTTGCTGCCCAGGCAGGTCTCGAACCCACGGGCTCAGGCAATCCGCTCATCTCAGCCTCCCAAAGGCACGGGATTACAGGCTGAGCCACCAAGCCCGGCTCAGATATACTTTTGATTCTTGGTTATAAACATTTAGAGTATCATTAGGTTTTGTTAATTAAATCTGGCTTGAGAAATTGGGCTTCAATTAGATATTGAAAACAAGGGGAAGATGGATAAACCACACAGTATTAACAACACAGTGTGTGAGACCGGATATTATCTACACAAAACTGGCCTCTTGGGTATGTATTTGCTTATTCATTCATTTGTTCATCCATTCATTCATCCAACACATGCATAAATGCCATTGGGTGTGATACAAAAATGGCAAGGTGGCTGCCTTTAAGGAACTCGGGTATTTAATCCAAATATATTTAGCTACTTTTCCTTATTTACTCTAAATTAGTATGTTCTATGGTATAAAATAAAATGAGAAAATACTGAATGGAAAACATTTTAAGGGAGTTTGGCATTATTTTTTTATGTTTTCTTAATAGGAGTTTGAAAATGCTGTCCACTTAATTTGTGATTTTTGTCTCCAGACCTGAGAATTTAAAAATGATTCTGGAATTTCCTTTAAACAAGATACCTTTCCTCCAAAGGCATTTGTACATCTCAGGAATGTTGTTAGTGGTGGCTGTCCCCTCCAGCAGACTAATGTCATCAACTCTACAGGAATTCTTACTCTTGTTTGGCATACTCAGGGCTCACAGTCAGTCCTTACACGGGCAGAAGTTTACTTGCTCTGCACTTGCATTAACCTCAGATCAATTTGGCAAGCCCACAAACACAATGATTGGGTATGAGATGTTATTCTGCTTAGAGTGACCTATAATTTCTAAAAACACCCACAGCAAGTAACTTGGAGTGGTTCCCAAAATGTAGATATAGCAAGAGAGGGATGTGTTCTAGCTAAAATTGACCAAGAACTAGAAAATTGGTAGCCCATGTCTGGTGTTCTAATCCATTGTATGTGTGTGTGTGTGTGTGTGTGTTTGTGTGTGTGTGTGTGTGTGTGTGTGTGTGTTTGTGTGTTTAGTTTCATTGCTGTTGGTGACCTCTATTAAAAACCAAGATTCCTAAGAAATTTCTGTTATACAACAACTATGTGTAAAAATTAAGATTATATCGTGAAACATTCTGATCAGGGATGATAATAAAAGTATTTAACTGGAATTGCATTAAGCAGTCAGAACAGATACTGACTACAGACAACTGCTATGTTTGGTTGGATACCAACTTTGCTTCGGTGTTGAACTCACTGATCCATGTTACATGGAAATGACACTTTGTATAAGTAAAGATCAACATTACACATAACACCTAAATTATACTTACTGATACTTTGTATAGGTTAAGATCAACATTATACAAAACACCTCCATTATACTTAATGTCCCTGATATAGGTGAATACCAACTTCAAACACAAGAGTATTTATACTTTTTCTTCACTAATTTTTTTCTTCTCTGATAGATTATTTCTATTAATATATAAGCACTTTGTGTGCTATGTCTTACTACTTAAACACAACACGAAACAAAACCCTTCCTTTACTCTATATTATCCTCTATCTACCCTGTTCTATTTATTTTCCTTGTAGCAAAAGTCCTGGAAGAGTTTTGTCACACCCACTTTCTTTCCCCTTCTTTCACTTGCTCTTGAATCTTCTTCAGTCAGGCTTTCTTCCCTCTTCTGAAAATGCTCTCATTTAAGTTACCAAGGACATGTTTGTTGCCAAATCCAACAAGCACTTCTCAGACCTCCTCAATGTGAAGGTTGTAGCATTCAATGCAGTTGTGGTTGATTTCACTCTCCTTATTGAAGCACTCTAGTAACTTACCCTTCTCTGTCTTGGCTAAATCCTTCACTTTTCAGTTTTGAAATGTTGGAATATTTCAGGGTTCAAGGCTTTGGCCTCTTTTCTTTACAATTATCCCTAGGATTTCTCACTCAACTCTCAGACTTCATTGACTACTTCTATACAAAGATCCCCAACAAGGAGGACTTTTGACCACACACTCTGCGGTAGCAACCACGAACTGTCTATATACCCTTGTCTTGCTTTGCTTTTCTTCATAGCACTTATCACCATCTACTATTCTGTTAGATATCTTGCCTATATCTATGGTTTACTTATTGTCTGTCTTTTTCTTTAGACTATCCCAGGAATGATAGAAACTATCTGGGTTACTGATGTTACTTTAGTGCCGAAACAAAGTGACAGGCACAGAGCATGGGCTCAAAATATATTTATTGGATAAGTAAATGAATGTGCACAAATGGGGGCTAATAAGGAGATCTCTTTCATACTATGTAAATGTATGAAAAATCTTTTTACATGTGATGACAGGTTATGTAAGCAGTTGGTGAGGCCTTCTGTGGGTCAAATCCAGCCATACTTATTTCTTTTACATACCATTTGTTGCTGTTTCTATATGGCAATGACACAATGGAGAAGTAGAGATGGAGATGGATGTATGGCCTACAAAGCTGAACATACTATCTGGAACTTTAAAAAGAAAAAAAATTTGCCAACCCCTGGTTTATTATACACATTAGGGAGGTGGTGTCATGTAAAAGGCAAGTGTACAACTCTGGAGTGAGATGTCCTAGGTTCAAATGTCAATTTCTCCTCTGACCAGCTGTGACCTTGGTTAAGTCACCTGTCCTCTCTCTGTCTCAGTTTTCTCAGTTGTTAAATGGAGATAATACCAGTATCAATCACAATAAAATGTGTTAATACTTATTATCATCCAAAATCACACTCATTAACATTAATGTGTCGTGAAAAAATAATTGGAACTGTCTTGAAAGAATTGAGAACAGGTACATCTAAATAGGTATGTGCATTTAATTTATCCCAAAGGACACGTTAAAAATGACTAATTATATTTTCCTCCTTCACTGGTTCATTCTGTTGAATCTTGGGTTAGTAGGTATGAGCAGATACATTTTCCTTCTGTTGTAGATAGAAAAATTTACATGCAGTTTGTATTTTTTGCTTAACTAATCTTTATGGGATACATACAAAAAGCAAATAATGGGCGTGTGTCATCTCCTCTCTGTTTTGATGAAATTCAGTTGTAATCAGACAGACATTTCATTTGGGAGTTGGAGTCTACATGTCTGGTGTGCCTCTTTTCATTTGATTTTACTCTCAGGTGGATAGTATCAAAGGCATCCTAGGATGACTCCCCAGACATCTTCACAAATTTCCTCCCTCGGTCTTGGTCTTCACACTTGGAACCTCTGTGTGATTTGTCCTGTCAGCTCCTCAGTGTCCACATCAAGTTCTTCTTCTTCTGGGATGGGTTCCAGTGAGCTTTCCATTCTGTCAATACCTGTGACTACTCACTTGGCCCCTAGCTGAAGATACTTGTTAACTTTTTAAAAAATCGTGTAAAAACATCCTACTTTCACAAGTTAGAGTTCTATTCAATTGAGGTGACAGATAGAGCCTTACCTTCTTGGTATGTTGAGCTCATAGAAGAGCTCCCTACACAGAGCATCTGCTCAGCAATGGGTAATTATTGATGGTAATTCTTACTATGGCTTCTAAAGTGCTGCAGGATGCAGCTGCTGCCAACATATCCTGTGCCTTTTGGAAGGTTGGTGTGTTCCCATTTCTTACTTTCTGTGCATTGGCTACCATGCTCCAACCTGCCATGCTCAGTTCCACCTCATGTTCTTCCCTATGTCTGAATTGTTCTTTCCGCAACTTTGCCTTGTCAACTGCTGCTCGTCTTTCAGATATTAGTTCACCAGTCAGTGCCGAAGTTTGTGGAACAGGTTTTCTCATCACTGATCAAGACCAATTGGAGCCTCCCTTCACATTGCTCTACCTTTTTCCTTTGTGATACCATCACATTATTGTTTATAGTTTATGCTGAATTTATATGTAGTTACCTGGTTTATGTCTATCTCTTTTACTAGAGTGAGCTCTCCATGAAGAGGAACAATGTCTGCTTAAATAGCGTTTTATCTCCAGCATCTAGGGTAGTGATTGACTCATCGTTTTTGAATGAATGAGTAGTGAATAACTGACAAAGTTTATACTTCTGCATAGTGTGAAAATATATTCTGTAAAATTTTGCTGACTCTTTTTTTTTTTTTTTTTTTGAGTTGGAGTCTCACTCTGTCGCCCAGACTGGAGTACAGTGGCCACTCCCGGCCACCGCAGCCTTGACCCAGCCTTGCAGCTGGGCTCCGGCGATCCTTCTGCCTCAGCCTTCCAAGTAGCTGGAACTACAGGCACGAGCTACCACACCCGGCTCATTTTGATTTATTGTAGAGATGAGGTCTCACCAAGTTGCCCAGGTGGGTCTCGAACCCGCGAGCTCAGGCAATTCACTCACCTCAGCCTCCCAAAGGCGCGGGATTACAGGCTGAGCCACCAAGCCCAGCTGCTGACTCTTTTTTATATGCCAGTGCTGAGCTAGGCACAGGGGATGTAGCAGAGAACCAGGCAGGGAAGGGAAGAGGTGAGATTCAAATGGATAACTTTCCACCCTATTTCTGAGCTTAGTCCAAGGGACT
Source organism: Carlito syrichta (assembly GCF_000164805.1). Taxonomy (NCBI): domain Eukaryota; kingdom Metazoa; phylum Chordata; class Mammalia; order Primates; family Tarsiidae; genus Carlito; species Carlito syrichta. Next base: position 185,268 of record NW_007016248.1, read on the forward strand.
GCTAGGGTTCTGTGAGCCTGGCCTAGTTTCTCAGATGGAGAGAAAGTGACTATTTTGGCTAGGATCCCCTATCATGATGTCCCACTATGGTCATCAGAAAGTATTTAATTTGCAAAACTGAGCTTCATACCAGGTATCAAAGTCACTAGAGTCAATTAATAGTCTTTTATGTAAGAGGAACATTTTCAAATTGGCATATCTTTCTTCTCTCCACATTGTCAATAAGTCTAATATTAAATACCAGTAATCATGCCACATTTTTCCTATTTTCTACACTTTAATTCTTTGCCCTTATATACTAAGTATGTATTTTATTTGTTTAATGTTTTCTATTCCAATTTGTGTATACAGTAGTCTTAATTTTTCCCTCTCAAACAATCATTTTGTTAAAACCTGAATAAGATTAGTCATACTAAGAGCTATTATGGTGTAAATTTAATTTATATTTCTGTTTGCTTGTTTGTTTTATTGCATTGACTATTGTTACAGATGAAAGATAGAAACTTCATTGACTCTGGACTTATATCCATTCCTTTAAGCACAATGTCCAGCACTGCTCCAGTGAAGAAGGGTAAATATCTGAAAATAAAGTCTCATAAGTCACAGAATCCCTTGGCAAGAGACTTGGGGACAATCTAGTCTAATTCCCATATTTTGCAGATGAGAAAACTGAGACCTGTTGAGATTAGATAACATGTCTTCTGAGTCTGGGACAAGATCCCAGGTCTCCTGATTCCCATTCTATGTGCTCTTTCCATTTTATTCTATACCTTCATACCAGTTTTTGTAATCCTTATGAAGTGACAGATTTCCCCCTTGCTAGCAAGAGTAGACCTTTGACCAAACAGGAAAAAAAAGTTCTGTGAAAACCTCCCTCTGTGCTTTTGTGCAATGAGGCCTTTTTTCACATCATTTAAAGAAAGGAGATTGCATTTCAGGTTGCTCCTTTGTGGCATTTAGGGATCATTTCTCTGTGAGAACCAGACCCTCAGTGGAGCCGCTGATTGCCTGGTATATTGTGATTGATGGATATCAATTTCCGTTTACATATCTCTGCTCTATGACATCATCCATTTGGAGACATGCCTCCAAACACATGAGGCTGGCCGAGGACGGGAAAGACATTTCTCAGCCCAGCTTATTGACTAAATAGCCATTCTATTCTCCAAACCAAGATGATTTTGTTTCTCTGAGCTTTTTCCCAGGTTGCTGCCCTCAGCTTGGTCTGGAGGCACCAAGCGTGCTTTTGCTGACTACTTGAGCATGCCCAGTTGCAACTTCAGAGTTTCATTAGTGGTCTACCAACTTTCTGGCACAAAACAAAGAAAGCCTTCCGGAATAGTGAGTTGGGAAAAGCCCAGCACCTGCTCTGGCCTTTCTATTCTCCTCTGTAGCACCCTGGGGATAACTGCTCTGCAACACAGGAGCTGGTCTGTGCCTGTTGCCAAATGGAGAACCCTGATTAGAATAATGCCCAGCAGGTTTCTGCTTTCACTCCTTTTTTCCCACCCTTAAACAGACTAGAGGATGGTTGTCGCTAAGGACCAAAATCACCAGACCTGAGCGTTTTCAATTGTCATTTCAACAATTAAATTAACGGCTTCTTAATTGCTATTTTAAAGCCTACGAACCATCGTCTATGGGAAGGAAAACTCAGGACACTGAAAAGGCTATTGTAACTCACTGAACTCAATGAACAAGAACAGCTTTATTCAAAGAATGGACATATTTATATTTGGGATGAAACTCTCTATTTTAGTTAATATTGACCAGATCAGGCAATGAATGAGTGTGATCAGAAATCCAGTCAGTGAATAATTTTGGGGGCAGGTGGAAACCATTTTAGATAGAATTTGAAGTGTTTTGATTCTTTCAGTATCTCATATTTTGCTCATTATTAGATACTAGATGAGAGAGCTGCTTTTCTGATCTTCCTCTTCTTTTTTCCCTTCTTTTCATTCCTCTTCCATTCTCTTCTCTTTTTCCTCAAGTCTATGTAGAACCTGACTTGGAGAATAAGGAATAATTACTGAGGTTCTTATTGTTCCCACACTTCGAGTCCTGCATAGAGACAATGATGGTAGTTCTCTGAAAAACCAACTCCCAACAGATTGATGAATAGGAGAAAAGGCATACAAGCTTATCATATATATACTATTTATAATGTGTGTGTGTGTGTGTGTGTGTGTGTGTGTGTGTGTGTGTGTGTGTGT
>NW_007016248.1:187500-188045 GCF_000164805.1 Carlito syrichta
GGGATTAAACAAACAAAAAAGCTAAAAGTATGATAAAATAAAACAAAAATTTTACAAGAGTATCTTCACCATCCAGACTGGCCAGTAGAATGTTATGTTGTTCTGTCTATAATTTCTCTCTCTCTTTCTCTCTGAAACAGAACAACTCCCTTTTAGAGAACATACCTTGATGACTTCTGGTTAGAATTGAGTGGAATGAAGAAATGGAGGGTATTAAGATACTTGGCGATATTACAGAAGCCAGTAGCTTCAAAAGTACTTCAAGATTTCTCCATCCCTAATAAAAACACACACACACACACAGAGAGACAGAGAGAGAGACAGAGAGAGAAAAAGATGATCTCATTCAATCCTTTGAAGGACTGCTACTCAGTAAGGAAGAAGTCCTGAACAATGTGAATCAGTTCAAGTCAACATCAGTGATGACTTATGCTGTGAGCATTTAGGGATGACTGGAATCCTGCAAAACCCTGCTGGTAAACCCTGCTGGTAACATCGAGAGGCTTGTGCTCACAGTGGCGGGATCTGTTAAGGTAGTTAGAGGT
>NW_007016248.1:188065-226453 GCF_000164805.1 Carlito syrichta
TTGGGTAAAAGGGATTCTAGTTTCTATGACTAGCCTTGAAGGAGAATGAGACAGATATAGGAGGGCAGGAGAGACTCAGAGAAAAACTTTTGCTTCTGAGGCTGTTATTGAGGTCTTTCACTTTGGGGTATTGTTTTCAGAACCCCAACATATGTATGGATTTTAATAGATGATATAATAGATTTAACAGATAGATTTACATAAATGATACACATAAATTGGCTTTCACATAAAAACCTCAATGACAGAGCCTTTAAGAATTCCAAAAATATTATCTATCTTATCTTATGCGTTCTTTTTTGGGAACACAATTTGACAAGAGAATGTGAACTGCATTGGAAAGTTAGACACAAGTAAGTTAGAAGAATTAGATATGTTAAGGAAATCAAAGGAGAGGCAACATAATATTTATATTTTTTTGTTGGGATTAAACAAACAAAAAAGCTAAAAGTATGATAAAATAAAACAAAAATTTTACAAGAGAGTATCTTCACCATCCAGACTGGCCAGTAGAATGTTATGTTGTTCTGTCTATAATTTCTCTCTCTCTTTCTCTCTGAAACAGAACAACTCCCTTTTAGAGAACATACCTATTGTAACTCACTGAACTCAATGAACAAGAACAGCTTTATTCAAAGAATGGACATATTTATATTTGGGATGAAATTCTCTATTTTAGTTAATATTGACCAGATCAGGCAATGAATGATCATACCTTGATGACTTCTGGTTAGAATTGAGTGGAATGAAGAAATGGAGGGTATTAAGATACTTGGCGATATTACAGAAGCCAGTAGCTTCAAAAGTACTTCAAGATTTCTCCATCCCTAATAAAAACACACACACACACACACAGAGACAGAGAGAGAGACAGAGAGAGAAAAAGATGATCTCATTCAATCCTTTGAAGGACTGCTACTCAGTAAGGAAGAAGTCCTGAACAATGTGAATCAGTTCAAGTCAACATCAGTGATGACTTATGCTGTGAGCATTTAGGGATGACTGGAATCCTGCAAAACCCTGCTGGTAAACCCTGCTGGTAACCTCGAGAGGCTTGTGCTCACAGTGGCGGGATCTGTTAAGGTAGTTAGAGGTTGAGACAGTAGATGGAGCAACAATGATGATACACATAAGTCACTAAACTTGGTCCTCTGAAATGAACCTGGAGTGTTGTAGTATAGGAAGTTATTGATGATCAAATGATTTTTCTCTCTTGGGATCTTTTTTTTTTTTTTTGAGTTGGAGTCTCACTCTGTCACTCAGACAGGAGTGCAGTGGCCACTCCCGGCCACTGCAGCCTCGACCTGCTGGGCTCCAGCGATCCTTCCGCCTCAGCCTTCCAAGTAGCTGGAACTACAGGCGTGCGCTACCACGCCTGGCTAATTTTTGATCTATTGTAGAGATGAGGTCTCGCCAAGTTACCCAGGTGGGTCTCGAACCCGCGGGCTCCGGCAATGCACTTACCTCGGCCTCCCAAAGTGCTGGGATTACAGGCTGAGCCACCGAGCCTGGCCTCTCTTGGGATCTTAAGAAGGAAACACTGGTGTGTTTTCAATAGATCCTCTGATTTGTGGAGCACTGATACTGGATTCAAGAGAAAGAAAATACAGATTTATACACATACTTAATGCCTGTGTATATATACAATACATGTATATACACACATGTGCACACACACAATACACACATAAATATCTTTGGTAAAAGTTACTATGAAATATGAAATTGATGTAAACATCTTTTGGCCAAAAAAAGCCCTTATGTGTATGACAATGAGTTACGAAATAATTTTTCACTTTGTAAAACATTTATTTTCCTTGACAAAATGATTCTTTACAGAACATATGAAGGTACAAACTAGTAAGCTCCCATAGATTCCTTAAAATAGGATTTGGTATGATAATAATAATGATAATAAAAACTAGCACTTAAAACCTTTTATTTTATGCTATGTACTAAGCTAACAGCTTTATATAAATTATCTCTTTTAAATCTCTCAATTACCCTAACAGGTTTTTAAAAATTAAAGTTTAGAAAGTTTAGTAACTTTCCCAGAGTCATACCTTAATAAAAGGCGTGGATGGGATTTGATCCTAGGCAGCCTAACCCTAGAGCCTGTAGCCCCCTCTTCCCAACAGTATTTCTATATTTTGGATTGCCATGGCTCTTATGCAAAGCAACACATCTGTACAAATAGCTTGGGCCAAAGCAATCATAGAACTAAGGTGTGAATGAGCATATTAACCCTTTGGATCCAAATGTCATTCATTTTTGGCAAATATTTTTCTTTCCATAATTAAACATTCTGATTTTTTTTTTTAATTTTGGGAAAATCTGATATCAAATAAATTCAACTGAATTCTTGCTGTGTAGCCCTGTGGCAAATACTAGTCCCATGCAAAGACAGACCATGAAGACACCACTAATACAGATTTTTCTTTTGTGAAAAAGAGAAATGTTTCCCTTGATAAAAAATGAACTATGCAGAGATGTTTGACGTTTGACGATTGGACAGGAAACTGTTGACATTGCTGTGTTGAATCACCCTTCATATGCAGGTCTTAATGGGGTTATGGACAAATTCAGCATTTCATGATACTGTCCAAAGACGATCCAGTCTAACACCTGAGTGCCTGGAAAGTAATCCCTCCCCCCTCCCACATACTCTGCCTACATACACACTGCTCATATGGAAACAGCCATGAATGGGCGATAGTGCTGGAGAAATGACCCAATATTTATTCAGTTAATACAATACAGAATTGTTTTCCTTGAAGTACTAGCAAGGCAAAGGAAGCTAGAGAGAGGAATACTGGTCCTACCAGAGAGATGAATGAGAGTGAGAAAATACAAGGGAGACTTCTTGCATAAACATAAGTGAGGCTAAAGATCACTGCAGCCCCAGCCAGGCTAAAACATGGAGAAGAGGAATGTGCCAGGCTGGGCAAGTGGGGTGCCATCTATAGGGGAGGTAGGGGTGGGTAGCAGAAAAGGTCCAGGACCTGTGCTTATCTAGTAGCTAAAGTTTTGATCTCAAGGCTGGGAAAGACATGGCCAGAAATAAATGTTTAGGGCATGACATTCTTTCCATGTTAGGACACCACATTCTTGCTGTTTGGTGACAAATGACTGAACAGCAAGCTTCGTCCCATTTATGATCTAATTCTCTAAAAATGAAATCCTGGGCATCTGGTACAGAGCATTCCAGGAAAGAGTTAAAGCTGAATATTGCTGCCTCACTCTGTTCTTCCATTCTGGTGAATGATAGGCTGGGATGTGAATTTGCTGCTTTCTGGAAGTGAGTTTTCTTTCTGCAGATTTTGTTTTCTGCCTTCTATGGGAGAGAACAGTTTCCTCACCCTTTCCACTGCCTCAGGATTAAAAACACTCCTAATGAACATATACCCTCTATCTGAAGACTACTGATAGAAAGTAAAAGAAATGGAAAATCATTTCCATCAAAAAAACAAAAAATAAAAACAGAGAGTGCGTGAACGTATGGGTGTGTCTGGGTGAGCATGTTCCGTGTAGGAAGTATCTGAAGAGAGTTTCAGCTAGGAAAACTTGCTGTAAGAATTCTCTAAGAGACTGAACAAAGCTTCCAATAACAAACGGCGACATTTACACAAATATTTGTGGTTGTGCTTTCCATTTCTTCTTATAGGAAACAAGTAAGGTTTTTAAATGCTTTAGTGATGTGATCAGTAGACAGTAGTGGGAAAGAATTTCCCTGAAACCTGACTTGCAATCAAAATAAGGAAGGGAGATCTGAAAGAACTGAAAATATTTCAGCTCATCAGGATATGCCACTTTCCGACATATGGGTGTCCAAACAAGTGTTTTGAATTCAATACTATTAACATGTGTCACTTTAATGAATATTTTCCTTGGGAGTCGATGGGGTGGTTACATTTTTGGCAATGTCTCGTGGTCTGTTGCTTACATTACCTGACCCACGGTCAGCTTTCCTCGTATTGGCTGTGGGAAAGAAAAAGAGTGGAAAATATCACAGGACCTGAAAAATAACACCAAGAGTGCGACTCATCTTTTAATTGATCCACTTCAAATAGCTCTCTAAGGATTGCCCCCTTGCTGGTTGTGATATGATGTGTAACCCAAAACAGGAATAAGTTTACTTTGTAGCAAAAAGATAGGGGGGAAGAAATCCACAGTGAGATGAGGATTTTTTTTTTTTTTTTTGAGTCAGATTCTTATTGCTGCCCAGGCTGGAGTGTAGTGGCACACTCATGGCTACCGCAGCTTCCACCTGCTGGGCTCAGGCAATCTTTCCATCTTAGCCTTCCAAATAGCTGGAACTACAGGCTGAATTTTTACCATGCCCAGCTAAATTCCTAATTGAGGTCTTGCCAAGTTGCCTAGGCTAGTCTCGAATTCCTGGACTGAGGCAATCCTCTAGCCTCCACCTCCCAAAGTGTTGGGAATTTTTTTTTGAGTCAGAGTTTCACTCTGTCACCAGCCTAGAGTGCAGGGGCACACTCACTACTACCACAGTCTCAACCTGCTGGGCTCAGGTGATCCTTCCACCTCAGCCTTCCAGGTAGCTGGAACTACAGTCATGTGCCACCATGCCTAGCTAATTTTTTGATTTATTGTAGAGACAAGGTCTTGCCAAATTGCCCAGGCTGGGCTCAAACCCTGGGGATCAGGCAATCCAAATGCCTCCGCCTCCCAAAGTGCTGGGATTACAGGCATGAGCCACTGTACCTGACCTTAGGTATTTTATTTTTTAAGGCCTGAAATAGAATGTCAGGACTTGGCACTCATCCATTTTGCTTTTAACAAAACTATCAGAGACAAACAACTCCCTTGGGTCACAAAGTTTTTAGGTGGTCTTTAAGGAGATGTTCTACTGATCATTTAAAAACAGGAATATTCCCTTATGTTGTGAAAGTCTTTTTAGAATCCTTGGCTCACTCCAAGGACCTATATGAGGAATGGGAAGAAAAGGGAGGGTATGGACTGTATTGCATGCAGCAAAGTACCCTCTCAAATCAGCATGCATCTGGAGAGTTTGTGGGTGCTGGATCTTGTGTGTGTGTGTGTGTGTGTGTGTGTGTGTGTGTGTGTGTGTGTGTGTGTGTGTGAATGTGTTATGAATGTAGGTATATGTGTATATGTGAATGTGTATGTGCGTGTATGTGTATATAGAGGGTGCCAAGACATGTATACACATTTTAAGAAAGGACAAAACTATCAAAATTATAATACTCGATATATACTGATAACAAAAGATAAACTCAAGTCACGTTTGACTTCTGCAAGGTGCTCAAAACGGTTACCATCAGCATCAACATGGTTCAGACTATGGTGAACTACTGCAGGACTCGTTGCTCTGCGAGGCCTCCTGGATCTTCCCTTGTGCACATCACACACAGGACTGAACATCTCAGGCTTATCATGAATGCATGCATTCCTTAGGTGTGTTGGAGGTTCCATTGCATATTCATGTCTGCCTTGTTGTTGTACTTCCACAGCGTTCTAGAATTTCAAATACCACTTCAAAATGGTCTTGGGCTCCCTGAATGACAACTGTGCTTCTGCCATTTTCTTTGACTTTCCTGCCTGTTGCAGGGTGATGCTAGCATTCATTTGATTAACATCATCTTCTGAGTGAACATCATACTACAAAATGCTACTGTAGTTCCATTCAACTTCAAAAAGTAACACATAGATAACACCTCTTAAAATGTCATACTTTTTTTGGCACCCCTGGTATGTATGTGTGAATGTGTGTGAGTGTGTACATATAAGTGAATATGTGTGCATGTATATGTGTGTTTCCCACTAGACTCTAGGCTCTTGAGGCAGTTTATCAGCATATTTAAAGGCATAGGCTTTGGAATTGTAGACCAAGTTTTAAATCCAGATTCTATCATTCTTAGCTGCACAGCCACAGACCTGTTGCTTATAATTTCTGGGTCTCAGTTTCTTCATCTGTAAGTGAGATGAATGTTTCATTAAGATTGCTGCTGTGAGATAGTATGTGGGAAGTGATTTGCACAGTGCTTGCTATAATAAGCTCTTAGATTTCATTAATTGATTATCTCCTCCCTCCACTTAGTTTCCTTTCTTTTCCTTCTCTGCTTTCCTCTCCTCTCTCCTTTTTCTCTTTCTTTCTTTACCCTCCTCTATCCCCCTTCCTTCCTTCCTTACTTCCTTGTGCGTTCCGTGTGTAGCTGATTTCTGACTCACAGCAGATTGTGGATTTTTGTTTCAGAGAGCCTCCTCTCACAGCCTTTGGAAGAAGTACTATCACTTCCTTTCTGCCTGTACCATTTCCCATGTAAAGCCTCTGCGTGCACAAGGCACACAGCTCTGTGACACCAACACAGGGGTCCTGCATACTATCCAATTCAGAGCACAAAGAGTTCTCTGCAGAAGGGAAGGAAAGAAGCCAAATCTAAGGCATGCAATGGACTCTAGTTCCACAGTATCATTCTGTTTCAAACAGAAACCTCTGAAATTGAGTAGCCTCTGAAGTTGAGTAGTCTCTGAAATTTCTACGTGTTTTACTAACACGAAGCAAGAGAGAGGCTTAGAAGGCATGTTGCCTTCCCACTTGCGACACATTGCTATACTGGTTTGTAAGATACCTTCTGGTAGAATAAACTCCCTCTGGCTGATCATGACAGTCACTTTTCATGTCTTCAAATTCTGGAGTATGTCAATTTCCTTTGTAGGGAAATGTCATATTTGGAAAATTGATTAATTATGGTTTCAGAATTATTTATTCATTCAACAAATATTCATTGAATAACCTCTAGGTGGTAGACACTGAGAAGTGAGTCATTTAAGACTACTCTGTTCTTAATTTCAAAATGCTCACAGCAAAGTTGAGAAAAAAGAGAAGCAAATGAGTGATTCCAGTGCATTGTGGTATGGGAAGTCCTATGATGATTGTGGGAGCACAGGATTAGGGGATATTTGACAGAGCTAGGCGAGGTTAAATAACATACCCAGGGTCACAAAGCTTATAAGAGTAGAGACAGGGTCCAATCCTGGTTTTTATGACTATGAAATCTGTGTGCTTATACATCAAGATACATGGCTCTTTCTTCACTTGCCCCATCACTGACTCTAAATAGATAACTAGCAAATGATATTTAGATTCCAACATAAAAATATGACTACAATCATACTAATGTGGGCCACATCAGTGGGAAATATGAAAGTATGCATTTTTAATCAACAAAATTTTACAGTTAATAATAGAGATGGGAAACAGGTAAATGGTAGATGCTGACACATACAACCGAAAAAAAGAATTACTTACATTGTGTTTGTGTTGCCTATATCAAATTGCACATAAACGGAGCCTTCAGAAGATAATCCTGTTGGAATTGTGTTTGGCTGTGTAAAACAGCAACCTGATTGTAGTGGCTTCAGCAAGGGCCAGTTGGTAATTCAGGGCTGGTGTAGCCACTCAAGGAAGCCATCAGGGGCGTGGGCTTTTTTGCACTTCCTGTCCCATCATTTTTACCATTTGGTTTGAATCCTCATGGTTGCAAGATAGCTGCTTCAACTCCACTGTTGCATATATGTTCAAGATGGAGAGAAAGGGAGAAGGGTTAAGGGTAAAAGATGCCTGCCAGTTGAGTTTAATTTTTTGATTAGAAAAACAACGCTATTACCTTTCACTTTAATTTTAATGTCCTGTGCTGGATAATAAAACTACCTTGAGCTGCAAAGATTCTGGAAAGGTGAATGCTTTTACTGGGTTAAATGGTTGCCCTAAACAAAATCTGTACTGTGTTAGTATTGAGGAAAGAAAGAATGCATATTAAGTGGGCAGCCAGTACTGCCTGCCACATTCTCTAAAGCAGGTTAAACTCTTATTTAGATCATTCCCTCTCTCTCAAAACTCATTAAAATAGTTATAGGGCAAAAATACACTTCTGTTCAGGTTTTGTTTGAATTATCACATAGTCTAAATAAGTTGAGTCCAAATTACAGAATTTGACTGCACAATGGGAACATATATCTTTTTTTTTTTTTTTTTTTTTTGAGTTGGAGTCTTACTCTGTCACCCAGACTGGAGTGCAGTGGCTGCTTCCAGCCACCGCAGCCTCGACCTGCTGGGCTCTGGCGATCCTTCTGCTTTAGCCTTCCAAATAGCTGGAACTATAGGCGCGCGCCACCACGACCGGCTCCTTCTATCTTTTTTTAAACCTTTTTTTGTATGTATGTTGCTGTAGTCACAAAATGCTCTTTTTGGTGAGAATGAATCAGTTTTCCAGTTATTTTATGCTTTCAAATGAAATACTACTATGTTTCTTTCATTATCTGTTTTCTTCAATTCCTAATTTGTGTCAATAGGTGTTTTCATTGGTTTGTAATCAAAGTTGCTTTTTTAAAAAATAAAATAAAATCTGCCTTGGATTTAGAATAAAAATTAGCAGAAGAACTGAATAGGATCATGAACACAGACACCAAAGAGTTTAATGATAAATTTATCAACATATATTTATTGAGTGTCTTCCACAGCCAAGGCAATTGCATTTTTTTTTTTTTTTTTTTTGAGTTGGAGTCTCACTCTGTCGCCCAGACTGGAGTGCAGTGGCCGCTCTCGGTCACAGCAGTCTCGACCTGCTGGGCTCTGGCGATCCTTCCGCCTCAGCCTTCTAAGTAGCTGGAACTACAGGCGTGCGCTACCATGCCCAGCTAGTTTTTGATTAATTGTAGAGATGAGATCTCGCCAAGTTGCCCAGGCGAGTCTGGAACCCGTGGGCTCAGGCAATTCACTCACCTCAGCCTCCCAAAGCGCAGGATTACAGGCTGAGCCACTGAGCCTGGGGCAATTGCATTTTAACACAAAACTTTATAATGTCACTCAGCACCTGGCATGCTGAATTACACATGATGGTCTGTAAATGCTCTGATGAAAATGCAAAGGATTTAAATGGTCTGGGATAAAATGCAATTTAACTTATCGTCATCATCATCGTGATCATCATAGTCTTTCACAGCCTTTATTAATAGTAATTTGTAGAATATCAGTTTCATTTATTTATTTTTAGAGACAAGATCTCACTCTGTCATGCAGGCTGGGGTGCAGTTGTGTGATCATAGCTCACTGCAGCCTTGAACTCCTGAGCTCAAGTGATCCTCCTGCCTCAGCCTCCCAAGTAGCTAGAATTCCAGGCACACACCACCATGTGCTCACTTAAATTTTTTTTTTTTTTTTGTAGAGACAGGGTCTCACATGTTGCCCAGGCCCGTCTGTAACTCACCTCAAGCAATCCTTCCTCCTCATCAAGACAGCTCTCTGGGGCCTCTTTTATAAGGCCACTCATTCCATTCACGTGGGTTCTACTCTTATAACCTGACCACCTACCAAACATCTAACTTCCTAATATCATCACATTGGTGATTAAGGTTTCATGACTAATTGTCTGGCTCCTCTTGTTGAACCACTGCACTGGCCCAAAATGTCAGTTTTAAAGTGAAGTAGCCATGAACTGAGATTGTTCAAGTGTAAGAATAAAAGGTGGGCCAGAAAGAGTCCTGGTAAAGAGGAATGAAGTGAACCTACCACCCACAAGGGCCCAGGTGAAAATCTGTTAGACATCAGAGTGCTTCTACTTTTATTGCCGATACTTTGATTATTTTGGTTTCAAAGGTACAGAGCTTTGCTTCTGACAGAAAAATGCACAGAACAATTAAGATCTTGCATGAAGGCATGACTATGGTCTAAATATTTGTGTCCCTCCCTCCCAATTCATATGTTGAAATCTAATCACCAATGTGATATTAGGAGGTGAGACTTTTGAAAGGTGATCAGGTTATAAGGGCAGAGCCCATATGAATGGAATTAGTGGCCTTATGAGAGAGGCCCCAGAGAGCTGACTTGCCTCTTCTACCATGTGAGAACACGGTGAGAAGGTATCGTCTGTGAACCAGGAAGCAGGTCCTTACCAGATACCAAATATGCTGGCACCTTGATCTTGGACTTCAGTTTCCAGAACTGCGAGAAATACATTTCTGGCCATGTGTGGTGGCTCACACCTGTAATCCCAACAATTTAGAAGGCTGAGGCAGATGGATTGCTTGATCCCAGGAGTTCAAGACCAGCCAGGGCAACATAGCAAAACCTTGTCTCCACAAGGTAAATACATACATACATAAGTAAGTACATAAATATGGGTGTGGTGGTGTGTGCCTGTAGTGTCAGCTACTTGAAAGGCTGAGGTGGAAGGATTGCTTAAGCCCAGGAACTCAAGGCTGCTGTGAGCCATGATCATCATGATCAAGCCACTGCACTCCAGCCAGGGTGACAGAGTGAGATCCTGACAAAAAAACAACTGTTGTTTGTAAGTTGTCTAGTTTATGACATTTTGTTAAAGCAGCCTGAAAAGACTAAGTCAGGCAGACACAAAATATCAACTCTATTTATTATAGCCCATATAGAAACTTGCCCATTTGTGGTTAGATGTACCTGTCTTTGAATGACTAGGTGCAGCAAGCCCAGACTCCGAGCTGTGCTTGAGATCATTCAAGGAGAATGTTGAAAATGTTGATACATTTTGGAAGAAGACTCCGTAATACAAATGTCAATTTATCTGTTCATTCATTTAATAAATATTTATTGAGGGTGTATAACTTGTCTGGCACTATGTTATATGCTATGAAAACAGCAATGAACAAAAACTAAATTCCTGCTCTCATAGAGCTTCCACTCTGATGAGAGGGATGCCAATTAGTAAACAAACAGATAGACATATATATAGAATACCATACATAGGTGTCATAAATATGTCTGTATATAAGTATCACATATATGTATTATGTATGTATACAATTATATGTATATATGTGCCATATATATGTTTATACGTACTGTATATATATTTGTACCATATGTGTATGTATGGATGCATATGTATATATGTATTGTGTATGCATATGGTATATATATGTATGAGGGAACATTTGGCTAAAATATATGCCATATATGTATATATCATGCATGTATATATGCATCACCCATGTATATATCACATATGTATGCATCACATGTATATACACATATCGTACATGTGTATATGTATTACACATGTATACATGTATCATATATGTGTGTATGTGTATTATACATATAAATATCAGATAGCGCTAATTGCTTGTAGAGAAAGTAAGGCAGGGTAAGAGGATGGAGAGGGCTGAGGATGGAGGGTAAGGGCACTGTTTTAGACAGGCAGACTAGAGAAGGTCTTTCTGATAAGGGGACACTGGAACAGAGACCTAAGGGAATTTAGGAAACGAAGCCTGTGTCTCTTGTGGATGAAGCTTCTGTATTAGGATGCAAAAGAGACAGGAGCTGCTTGACTTGTTTGAGCAGTGTATGCAAGATCCTGCAGGAAGACAAGGTAAAATAGGGTAGCTTAGGAGACTGCTACAATAGTCCATGTGGAAGATGATTGTAAACAGGGCTTGGTGGCTCAGCCTGTAATCCCACGCTTTGGGAGGCTGAGGTGAGTGGATTGACTGAGCCCGTGGGTTCGAGACCCGCCTGGGCAACTTGGCGAGACCTCATCTCTACAATAAATTTAAAAATTACTCGGGCATGGTAGCGCGCGTCTGTAGTTCCAGCTACTTGGAAGGCTGAGGCGGAAGGATCACCGGAGCCCAGTAGGTTGAGGCTGCGGTGGCCGGGAGTGGCCACTGCACTCCAGTCTGGATGACAGAGTGAGACTCCAACTCAAAAAAAAAGAAAAAAAGAAAAAAGATGATTGTGGCTGCCACTGAAGTGGGAGCAGTGGACATGCTGGGATGATATGGGTGGTTGTCTTTGAGTATTAAGATTACAGACTATTTCTCTGCTTCCTTATACATTTCTAGAATTTGTACATTTTCTACAAAGACTACATTACTTGTGTAATCAGAGGAAATAATTACTGCCTCTCTTCCTCACCACCTCCCATCTGGGATAATTGAAAAAGAGTGGCTTAGACTTGCAGGGGTCCCCAACACCTGGGTCATGGACAAGTATAGAGTACCAGTCCGTGGCCTGTTAATAACTGGGCTGTACAGCAGGAGGTGATGCCAAAAAGGTTGGGGTCCACTGGTTTAGAGAAAGGAGGTTATTCAGGATCAGAACTCAGAATTCAAACTTAATAAGTTCTGTGTGTGATTCACGGTAGAGTTTGTCAAACATTTTCACCAAATTTTAGCAAGTTTGAATGATACAGGGGATAATGAAAATTTAAAACATGGTGGGGAGGAAAGAGAAAATGAAAAGAAAACATTGGTAAAGAATAAGATGGATGGCATTTTAAATAGTAACACTACTGCCTAAGCAGTAATTTACTGTGAGAGAGGATGCTTTTCTAATTGAAAATTTCTTTTTGACCAACTTTCTTTTAAAGCTTTATGTAAAAATATGGAAAAATGCAGGGATGTAATTCCTTGCTTTTGGGATGCTTTATTGCTGTATAAGGAATCTTTCATATGAAAATTTTGGGGAATAAGAGAGAACAGCATGCAATGAGGTGAGCAGCCTTGTTACTTTTTACAAATTTTGGAATATAAAGAACAGGGTAGAGCATGTTACAAGGTGGGTATTGGCCACACACTGCTTGGCTGTGTAGGCCCTATTAGGGATTTTGATTTTTGTCCTGAAAGCAGTAGGAAACAGCTGAAATATTTTAAGCAAATGGGTTGATCAGGTTTGGGTTTCAAAAGATTCACTTAAGAAATATTTTTATTTATTTTATTTTAAAATTTTAGATTCAAAGGGGTACATGTGTAGGTTTGTTACATGGGTATATTATGTGATGGTGAGGTTTGGGCTTCTATTGAGCCCATCACCCAAATGGTGAGCATGAACCCAATGGGTAGTCTTTCAACCCTTGTCTCCTCTTCCCCTTCCCCATTTGGGAGTCCCCAGTGTCTTTTACTTCCATCCTGAATCTCATGCACTTTTGTTTTTAAACCCAAAGTCATATCAGAAAGATATGTTTGATGAAATCAACTAAATAATTAAGAAGTGTACACTCATAAATGCAATACTACAATACATAAGACAATGCCAGTACATTTTCATAAGAAAATGAATTGTGTGATTCCCAGAAGTTACAAGATTATACTAGCAAGAGTGACTGCAAAGTAAAAACATTCTTGAGTAAACTGACTACTTATAAAATTAAACCATGATCAACTCTTTCTCTCTCTCTCTGTCTCTCTCATGAAGTAACGCTGGCTTCTGTCTCTATCTTTCCTGTTTCATCCCTGTCCATCTTATGCTGTCTGTCTTTCACTGACTGATGGTTGTTAACAATACCATGCAACTGCAGAGTGAAATTACATATCTTATGAAATACAAAGGTCCTCATAAAATTAAGAACTGTTCTACCATACATGGTCATTAACATGAGGGTCTATGAAAATTTGACCAGCACAGATATCACTGTGGCTGACTCACCAACTTTTTCCAGTAGCGATGACAAATCTAAACGAATCATGGTAATCCTGTTCCTCTTATCACTTTATTTATCTAAGAATGTTTTGAATTTAGCAGAACTTAGACGACTTCATGAGAGGTTCTCTTTTTTGATATCTTCAAGTTTTGAAAATTTTGCTTTGATGCTGAGAGGCAGAAAAAACCTAGAAAAATTAATTTAATCTTACTTAATATTTGGGACAGGACAATTTATTCTGCTTAGTTCAATTAAAATCAAATAACTTTAGAGCACAGTTATTATCCTAGATATTTGCTATGCTTGGGTTTATTACTCTGGGTAAGCCATACCTGAGTAATCTCTACAGTTAGGGGCAGGCTAATCTGGGGAGGAGGAAAATAATAGCTAAAACAGAGAAAAGACTGAGGAAAAATACCATTGGAAGTGCCAATTACAGATTTCACGGCAGACATGAAACAGTCGGCAAGCGTTTTTCCTTCTCTTGGAAAACCTTTTATAGGGAAAAGTCTACAGACAAAGCTGGGATACAAACTGGTAAAGTTAAGCCTATCAGATGGGGAAAAAAGGAAGAAAATAATGCAGAAAATTAGAGTTAAAAATTGACAAGGGATCATTGCATTGCAAATGATCACTGAAGTTTCACTCCTGCATTTTGACTCTTATTCGTCGATCTCCTATTTCATTGACCCTCAACCCACTCCATTATTCTGTGAAATCATGGAAACGGTTGTCCACAATCTGTGTTGGTTTCTCTGTTCTCTCAGTAGGTTCTTAGAAGTACCTGCTAACACAGAGCTCTAAAGACGCCCCCCTACCCGTAAGTTAATAACTGCCACTTTCTATCTCTTTCTTTAAACTTCCAAACTTCCATACTTCCTTCTACCTACAGATATTCTGACTTAAAAGAACTTGCTACCAACTCACTAAACATATCAAATCAGAGTCTCCTAATCTTAGCCATTGTAGTACTCCTTTATCATTTTTCTGGGCACCAATATTCTAGACTGGTGCCTCTTAACTCTGGCTGCACAGTAGACATTTTTGAGGAGCTTTTAATAAGCAACAGTATCCTGTCAACTTGGAGAACTTAGAATTTAATGGGCCTGGGTTGGTCATTTGGTGATTTTATGATATAGCTAGAAATGAGAAAGCCTAACTGAACCCTTGTTTTTGACTGGTCTTCAAGATAGTTTTCTCACTGTTCTCTGTGCTGTTTCTTCAGTTGTTTCTACTTCACAACCACAAAGCAAGATAGCCACCCTGCTGCTCTCAGCCTTAATGTAGATGTCTTTACAGAGTTGGGCTGTTTTTCTCCTATAGCTCTTTTAGTTGATATACAGCAGGAACATATTTTCAGGTAGGATTTCTATCTTGGCATTATTCCATCCAGAATTCTGTAATGACTTCTGAATGTCCACTTTAAAGAAATGCAATTAAATCTTTAGATAAAGAACTCAAGATGCCCAACTCACTGACCTTTCCAGGCTCTTTTCCATTTCTCCTTATGACTTGTCTGTATGTTTTACTCTCGAGGAGATTGATGCTCTCTACCTTTCTTATATACTTTATTTCTCTTGTCTTCAATCACCATCCTTTCTATTTTCCTTTCTTAAAATTAGATCTTTACCCTCTATTAATTTTCCGTATTGTAATTATGTGTGTGTGTCATGTTTGCTAACATAACAGTTACTCCTTATAACTGTTCAGTTCAGACAGTTCAGTCTATGCTTACATGTTTCTACCTTTTGTGCTTTTAAATTATTTTTTTCTGCCATCTTGATGACATTTCTGAGCTTTTATACAAATGAGGACTGTTTTAACTAGTCCCATATCTAATAAGTGTTCTATATAAAGAAGGCATTCAATAAATAGCTAGTTGATATCCAGTTTTCTGTTGATCAGATGTAATGCTTCAATCTCTTCTGCCTGAGTCAGGTCAAAGGTACAACTATCTTATCTGCTACAGTGACTGGTCTACATAGCCATCTTCTCAAACTCTGTGACTGGAAATCTTTAATGTGAAGATTTCTATCTGCAGACACAAACATGGCTTGATGTGTGACCAAAAGTACTTCCCTTATTGAACATGCAAGCTTTGGCTGCAAACTAAAGGCAATTAGTGGCTCATGCCTGTAGTTCCAGCACTTTGGGAGGCAAAAGGATTGCCTGAGCCAAGGAGTTCGAGACCAGCCTCAGCAACTTGGCGAGACCTCGCCTCTATAATGAATCAAAAAAATTAGCCAGGCATGGTGGTGTGTGCCTGTGGTTCCAGCTGCTAGGAAGGCTGAGGTGGAAGGATCGCCTGAGCCCAGCAGGTCAAAGCAGGGGTGGCCGTGAGCATGCCACTGCACTCCAGCCTGAGCGACAGTAGGACTCCAACTCAAAAATAAAAATAAAATGTAAAATAACAACTTTGTGTGGATGCAAAAACCAAAACGAAATAGGGAGAGGATGCTCTTGCACTGTTGGTGGAAATGTACAAGGAAAGACTTCCAATAAACAGAATTTATTTACTTAAAAAAAAAGAATCTAAAGCTGTTTGCAATTCCAAGTTTTACGTTCTTTATACTTCTCTCCAAAAGCCACCCTATTTCTAAGGAATTAACATCAGGCTGGTCTTTGGCTGTCATAGTTGTTTAGCAATCCATAGATCTTTTGCAGAATTTGAAGTGGTGTTTGAATATGCATTTTCTTTGCACACCTGAATTATAGTGACGAACCTCTGCTAACCATATGTAATAGCCACTTGGTTCCTTGTATGAGGTTGGACTATAGGATGCAGCATGGTATCCTGTACTAACACGAACTGTTCTTTACTTTCTTCACATCTGTATATAGCTCTTTAAGGGTAGAGAGGATTTTTTTTTTTGAGTTGGAGTCTCATTCTTTGTCACCCAGGTTGAAGTGCTGTGGCACGCTCCCGGCCACTGCAGCCTCTACCTGCTGGGTTCAGATCATCCTTCCACCTCAACCTTCCAAGTAGCTGGAACTACAGACTCACGCCACCACACCCAGCTAGTTGTTGTGATTTATTGTAGAGACGAGGTCTCACCAAGTTGCCCAGGCTGATCTCGAACCCCCTGGTTCAGGCAATCCTCTTGCCTCGGCCTCCCAAAGTACTGAGATTATAGACTAAGCCACCGTACCCAGTCAAGATTCTTTTACAGTTCTACCAAGACCAGTACACTGGTGATAACTCAATTGTTGTGGCTTAGCTGATCAACTGGACCAATGAAAGCTGTTGTTATCAAAGAGGGGAAACTGAGTGGTTCTCAAACTTTAATGTGCCTTAGAATCACCTGGAGAATTTTTTGTTAAAGCATACATCGCCAGGCTCCACCTGGCAATTTCAGTTCGGTAGGTCTGGTGTTGGTGGGGGAATTTTCATTTCTAACAATTTTCTAGGTGATATTGCTGTTGCTGCTACTCTGGGGATCACACTTTAAGAATCACTGTCCATGACTGTATCAGGATTTCAGCTTTTCCTCTGGGAGATTGGCAGATCGAGTGGGATCTTGTTGAGTTTCAAGCTTTGGACCATAATTTATCCCTAGAGAGTGGTAGGCCAAACTTCCTTCCATAGGTACATGGGGGTGAACAGCTGTTTGGTCTGTTTCGTGAACTCATTTATTCATTTACCTCTGAGTCATGTTTAACATATTTGATTATCACCTATCGGGTATAGTAGTGGTTGTGGTGGGCACACTTAAAGCCCAGACTTCTTTACCACTATACAATGATACCATGTAACCAACAACTATTTGTACTTCCTAAAGCTATTGAAATAAAGAAGCAAAAAAACCCCAAAAAACAAAAAAACCCCAAAAAACCCTTTATTATAATGTTAGGGAAGAAGCACTCAGTTTGAAGCTCCAGGGATACTTTCAAGTATATCACCACCGAAAAGTAACAACCCAGGCAATTGGATTAGGCTTGCCCATCTGCTTAGTACCTGGAACATTACCTGGGAGTCTTGAACACTCTTGCAGGGTATAAAGGCAGAGGAAAGCAGACTGTTGTAGAAAGAATGAAGTCTTTGGGAGTCAACATGTGTGAGCATGTTGTGTAAACACTCTAAGACTCAGTTTCCTCTTCTTGAAAGCAGTATACTAATACCTCACAAAAAAAGGATAAGAAGTAAAAGTGTGTAAAGTCCTTCCTTTACTATGGAACACATAATACTCTCTAATGGTGACTAAGTTCCCATCTCTGTGATTTTGTATCTATGCACTCTATATTCTGGCTGGTTCTGTTGTGATGTCTTGGGTTTTGTGCAGAGACAGTTGGCCTTGTTATGCACCTGAGAAGCTGGGGTGGCTGTAAATTTTGACTTTGTCAGACCCACTTAAGAGTAGCTACAGAGAGACTAGTGACTTGAACAATCAGAATAGAAGGACTAGAGGAGAGTATTCCTGCTACAGGAACTGTGGTACTGTGGAAAACTTTTGTTTTTGACTATTAACAGGACAGGAATTGTCCAAACTTATCTTAGTGCTCCTGGCCTCTCCATGTCTATTCTCCTATCAAACCTTATTCTCTGAAAAGGAATTGGTGTCAGCGATCTTAAAGCCTTTTACTCCCCCAGCCTCAACTTGGTAAGAATGGCTGTCAGTATAAGCCACTGTTGTGTTGGTGTGTCATATCCTCCAGATATACTGAGGTAGAAATTGATCAGGTAGGTGGAGAAGCACTGTCTTAGTCAAGGTGCTGCAATACTCAGTTGCATTTTCTTGTTAATCCTTATCACTAATCGAGAATTGAAAGGCTTTCTCCTCTAGTGAGGGGACCTCAGGCAACAGCAAGAGGTGAGAAAGACTAAAGTGTCTTAGGCGGCTGCCCAGGCCCTATGTAGGTATGATTGACCCTGGGTTCAACTTGATACTAAAATCATTACTACTTCCTAATATTGATATACAGCATCAGAAAAATCAAAATCTCTTCATACTCTGCCCAGCTTTCATTTGAAACCAATGTTTTTCATTGCAGAAAAATACTACAGGGGCAAACCCCAGCCAGCTTCCTTTAATAGGCCATCACATTTTGTTAGTATAAAAATGCTCTTACTACCCCTATTGGAGGAAATGACTCTTTTGTTTTGTTTTTATGATTTGAACCTCAGAGATGAAAACACCTCAGGACAGAAAAAGGACCTCCTCAGCTCTGTCGGGATTCGACAGTGTGGCTCCAGCATGTCTAGGGATTTCAAACCTGATGCTAAGACTGCTGAGCAAGGAAGGAACAAATGTCAGTCCCATGATAAGGAGGAAGCTTAAAATAGTAGGAACAAAGGAGAGCTTATACAGTCCATAGAATATGAAGTGATGACAAGTAGAGCAAAATGAAGTTGAGAGTGAAAAGGAAATTGAACAAGAGGGCAGACCAAAGAAATCCTAAATATCCCTAGTTTTAGTTTCTAGGAGGGGAAAAAATTCAAAGAATATTCTTACCTTTCAAAGGTGTTTGTTCAAACACATTGGCCTCCACTTAGCCTATGTTAGTTCTTTATCTCTGTTATTTAACTCTCTTGGATTTGCTCATGTGAGCTGAAAACCTCATGGGGTTTTCAAAAGACTGCTGCAGGCTTAAAGGGAAGATCACGCTCTCTGACCTGTTACCTGGCATGGGTGCTCAGGTGCTATGTGATGTCTCTTTTAAAAAGTTAAACGCGTGTGCCTATGCACCCTTTTCTCAGCAGTATTATCACAAGAGATCCCGAGAAGGCAAGACAAAGGCTACTGAACCATATTTGGTGACTCAGAACCACGCAGGATGTTTATTTTAGATAATACACTCACTTCTCAGAAAAAAATGTTACGGGCTTTATGCAGATAACATCCTCTATTCTCTGCTTAGCTTTATCTTTATGGGAACTTTGGGAAAGCATCTTCAGGTCTATAAATGACAGAGCTAGGATTCAAACCAAGACCTATCTATATCAGATGCGATGTTAGATTAAACCTGTGTATAATTCACTCATTACATGCTCATAAAAACAGAATGAGATAGCTATCTTTGGTGCTGCTTGAAGTGACAGATTTTAGGCAGAAAGAAGTTAACTTTTTAGGCCATGCTTACAAATCCTGTGAGCAGCAGAATTCATACTGTGGGATGCGTCTACAAATGCCTGTGTTTTTCCTGTGGCGGTGAGATTTAAGCAATGTGATCAGCCAAGGTCCTTGAGAGGAAACGTAAAATTAGACACTTGTTGAGATTTGGCAATTAATCATGTTCTTGTCTCCCTCTAAATCCTAAGTCAGATAGACAGTGGGATAAGATAAATGAGTATCAGCTTTTTGGACTAGAAATAGCAGGTTGGAAAACATGACTTAGAAGAGAGGCTGTAATCAGTCTTCCTAATTGCTTCCCCATGAGTTGAACCAAAGACCTCACCAGACTTCAAAAAACACAGTAAGAGTCCTGCAGGCAGCACCCCTGCCCATGTTCGCTTGCTCCAGGGAGGAGCAGAGAAAAGGGAAATGCTGGGGGTTGCACATGTTCAGTTCCTTCTTCCATTCTTGCCAATCTTCTCCTTTTAGGAAGTGAAGGATGAATAGAAAAGACAAAAATATTTCTCCTGTTATTCTCTTCTTGGGAGTGAAATTGAATTTTCCCCCCTTTTAAGAAAATATGAAGAGGGAGGGCTTAAGTGTCCCCCTAAAAGTAATAAAACTATCTTTTTCAAAGTTTCTGTTCAAATCTGAAGAAAAGATTCACACTGTTTCTGGTTGAGTTGAGTTGATTTTCAAGCCTATAGATTTTGTGATCAGTGACAACACTCTATCTTCTGAAATTAATTTCAGCTAATCTCCGTAAAGTGAGATAACACTATCCTGTGGGTAAGCAAGTGAAACACCCAGACATTTTGGTGGAAGAAAGCAGTGAAGCCAATTGTTTAGTTGAGTTGGCCAAAAAAGAAAAGAGCGGGATAGATATCAGATGCAAGTCATATGCTTCTGTTCCAAGGTAGAAAACAGAAGTCAGTCAGAACATTGATTAAGAAGGAGGGTTTGAATGTTAATTTAGATGAACACAGGGAGGAGAACAAAGGAAAAAGACATAAATCAAAAAAGGCAACATAACAGCAGCAGACAAATATGTTAAAAATGACTTTGATATTGATAAAGAATGTTTACTAATTTGGTTGAGCCTTTGATGATGAGACCACATCATAAACACCTTTCATCTTGTTAGGGACAAGCTCATATATCCAGATTACAAAGAATATTATATGTGAGCCAGCTGCATAATCTTTGCATTTAACACAAAGTTGCTTAATTGAGGGACAGGGTTATGGTCAAGCTCTAGTATGATGCTTTTTAAGGCACATTGGGACTAATGGTTAGATTATATGATGTGTTTTTCATGTTGGAACTGCAGTTTCCACTAGGAGAAGGTCAAGAGTGTGACTTTAATGTATTGTGAATAGAGATTGGTGATATGTCCCAGATTTGTCTAATGAAGTTTAACATTTTATTGATTAATATTTTATGAAAGGTCTTCACGTACTTGAGTTAGTCAGAACATCCTTTGACATGGCTATGTTCTCTTTTATCTTGAAAATATAAATCAGTCAACCATGTGAACAATTGATCCTTTACTGGAAGCAGAGACCAGATTTCTAGTTTTGGATCTGACATTTACTTCTCTGTGAGCCTGGAAAAGTTGCTTTATTCATTCTTCCAACAAATATTTTTTAGGTACCTATATCTTTTCAGTAGCGGGAGTGATTTTTGTATTCATGTATTCTAAGCTGAGTAGAGAAGCAGAACATTAAAATAAGTCCTTACAACCAAGCACTGTAAATGTCGTTTTCGGGGACATGCAGAAAGGAGCCTATGACCACACAGGGAAAGAGATGCATCTGTCCAAAAGAGTTAGATGAAGTTTTCTCATGCTTTAAGCTGAGACTTAAAAGTTTAAATAACTGAGGAATGAGTGTTTTGCCAAGGAGAACTGCATGTTAGGCAGGGAGACAAGAAAGTTGCTAGCACAGCACTTTATGCAGATAATTGCAGTTTGCTGGACACAGAGTGTGAGGAAGGCAGGTGAGAGCCTGGAGAGATGGGGACAGAAATAAGAGGAATGGGGTAGGAAATGGTGTGGAGAGGTAGGTAAATCTCTGGTTTCTTCAAACACAAAATAAAAATAATTATGTTCACCTCACATACCGATTCTGTTAATCAAAAAAGAAAGGCTAGGCACAGTGGCTCAAGCCAGTAATCTCAGCACTTTAGGAGGCCGAGCTGAGAGGATTGCCTGAGTTCAGGGGTTTGAGACCAACCTGGGCAACTTGGTGAGACTTCGTCTCTACAATATATCAAAAAATTAGCCAGGCATGGTAGTGCTCACCTGTAGTTCTGGCTACTCCGAAGGCTGAGGAGAAGGATCGCCTGAGCCCAGCGTGTCAACACTGGGTGGCCGGGAATGTGCAGTGGCACTCCAGCTGGGCAACAGAGTAAGACTCTGACTTAAAAAAAAAAAAAAAGAAAATCTGCCCAAAACACTTGTAAATTAAAAACCACTGTACAAAGACGTTACAACTGGCATGTTGACTGTATGCTTTGGTTCACTTTTCTAGGAACAGAAATGGTTTTGACCAAATTTGCAAAGTGACAAGAATTTTGAGCAAAGATATAAATTGCAATGATATAGTATATTTGTTTTCTACCTCCTGATACATTGTTACAGATGTCTTCATTAATTAACATTGGCAATATCTGGCGTGTGTGACCAAATAATGTGAGAAATATTTCCCAGAACCCTCAAATCACATCATATGGGCAATTATCTCACATAGAGGTGGTCTTAAAACATCCCCTGGCAATTGCTTTCTACTCCATCACCATACATGCTAGGCCTCCTCAGTGGAGAGTTGAATCAAGCTTGATTTTTTTGTCCCAATTCAATTTATTCTTTCTGGTTTTGTTCCCAAGAAGAATAAGTTTTAATAATAAATTGTGAGTAATTTTCTTCAGAATAGCCAGCCAGTATTTCTCTCTGTTGTACAAACTCAAAGCCTGGGTTTTTGCACCCAGTGTGTGGTTCAGGACACTGTGTAAGCCTATAACTCTTTATTTTTATGTTTTCTTCTGACAAGAAAGACTCAGAGCAGATAAGTGTTTAGCCTATCTCCATGTTTTGCCCTAATTTCAAATGGATTTTCTGTTTTCTAAAGAAAGATATGTAGAGCAGATGGATAACTTCTCCTCCATTTGGTACCAGGTTTCAAAGCTATCAAGTTCCTTGAAAGTGTGTGACATTTGAAGCTTGAGGGAGGATATGAAGAGATTATTGACTTTCACTCTGTTGTTTACATTTTTTATGTTTAAGGATACAGACAGAGAAATGCCCCCAAACCAGAATATTATGCTCAAGACTGATACTTTGGTATTTGTTAAGACATCTTAAAATTTTTTGTTACTTTTTGGCACTGACTGGTTTTGTCATTTTTGTAATCACTAGTTTTTAACTTTAACTTTGCACTGTTTTCCTTTATACCTGGAAGACTGGAGGGCTCAGAAAGGTGTCTGAGTTTGTGGAGCAGTCTACACTAGAAGGCAAGTTGGGAAGTGCAATGTACAACTTGGGGTCAGTTATGCTGGGAAGTTGGGGGAGTGTGTGTTAATGATACATTTTCTGCTCTTGAGAAGTCTAATTAGCTTTGGCTTTTGAGAATGTCAATCTGGGAGTGTTATGCGTCTGTGTGTAAAGGTAGCGAGGGGGCCATACCAATGTGTTTAAAAAGAAGCTTTGAATTGAGTCCCCCCCCCCCGATTTATTAGAACTTTGATTCCCAGATATCCACACAACTCTCTTTGGCAGGATACCTAAGAGACTCAGTGTCCTTGCAAGCCAGTAAAAAATCTTTGTGGTTGCTGAGGCCAGGGTCTGATCAGCTCCTTTGTAACCCTAGCTGCTGTTTCTGTCACTCTGGCTGCTGGACTTGGAGCCTCCCAGTGACCGGGCCTGCTTGGTTGTGCCCTGTCCCTGCTGGAGCTGGTTTATGTGTCTCTGATAAAATGACTTCTGTCACGCCTAGCCTATGTGGTCCTTCTCTACTCTTCACAGAATGGCCTTGTTCTCAGTTTCTTATAGCACCCCCTAGTGCTAGCACACTTTCATTTGATTGTCACTTCTACCCACCTCTTCGCTCAAGTTCCTCCAGTTCAGTGTGGGAATCACCTAGGACTGCAAGATTTAGGAAGTAAAAATAGAGAATGTTCAATTAGACTTGATTTTCTGATAAATAATAGAGAGTGTTTTAGCATAAGTATGTCTCAAATGTTGCACGGAGCATACTTCTACTAAAACATTCATTATTGGTTATCTAAAATTTAAATTTAACTGGGTATCTTATATTTTATCTGGCAACCCAATAAGTATTAAACCCAAATTAATGATCTTCTCATTTTCAAGAACTCATCATACTTTCACACTTGGAATGTAATGGGTGTAATAAGTCACATGTAGAAAAGAAATGAATTGCTCCTTTTCTTAAGCACATTCTAGGAAATGCAGTAGTGGACCACGGCTGAGTTAATATACCTAAAACAAAAGAAAAAAGGGGAAAAAAACAAGCATGTTTTCCCTAAAATTTAAATCCAAAAGCTATCTCTGTAGTATCGCACTCTGAATTTCCAAAATCATGGACCTTGAGTTTGACTTACAAAGAAATCTTTAGGAGTCTAACTACTTTTTATTTACATCAAATGAGTAATAGACTCTAGTGATTATGACATTTAAATTTTGGAAAGTCAAAATATGTATATATTGATTGGGTCATACAAGGTCATTTTGTGGGAAATGCAGTGAGAACAATTATTTCCCATTTTCCCTTTGATAAAGATATAATTTATTTCATGGAGAGGAGATAAAATGTCAACATGGTGACAACAGATTAGTAAAGAGATTCCACTAATATCTGTCAATAAAAACAAACAGCTTCTCAAATGTTCATTGATGAATAAACGGGTAACAAAATGTGGTATATCCACACATCAATAAAATATTATTCATACATCAAAAGGAAGGGGATTCTGACACATGGATGAATTTCAGAGATACTATACTAAGTGAAATAAGGCAGTTACAAGTCATACATATTGAATCATTCCATTTATATGAGGTACTTAGAGCAGTCAAATTCATAGAGACAGAAAGCAGGATAGTGGTTGCCAGGGGCTGGCATGGGTGGGGGAGGGGGAAGAAATGGAGAGTTGTTTAGTGGTGTGGAAATGTTTTGGAGATCTATTGGCAATAATGTGAATATATCCAGCACTACAGAACTATATGTTTTTTTTTAGCTAAGGTAAATTTTATGTGTATTTCACCACAATTTAAAAATTAACAAACAAAAGAAAATGTCTTGATTTTTTTCCCTCCAGCAGTGTCTAAAAGCATAATTAACTTGTCCACTTAAATAATTTGACCAGGTTAATTCCTTGGGTTACTCAATTAGAAAATCAGTATGACTTTTTTATAATAGGAACTTTTCTGTTCCTTCCTACCACTCATTTGTCCATTAGTGGTTGGGTTTACCTGGTCTCAGATTCAATATCTACAAATATGTTGCTTTAATAATTTGATACAAGTAGAGCGAAAATGTCTTCCCCTTACACATCATTCTGACAAATTAGGATAATAAGGGGGAGGTGTGGATAGGAATTCCTGACAGCATGGGGAGAACAAATGTGACTGATCATCTTAGAAGGAGGCATACAGAATGGAGTTGGCTCTTGTTCCTTGTATATTCCCTGATTTTACTTACATGTGTTGTTTTTACCACACAAAATCTCAAAAATATTTGACTTCTAAATGGGGGAAAGAAAAGATGAGAAAATTAAAACTCCAACTGTAACCACCATTTACAGTAATGATAAAATAATATTTTTAATTAATGAATAAATCATGTATTGTATTTTTATAGATTAATATGCTACTTCCATATGTCTTTAGCATGATGTTAATGGCACCCTGTTAGTAAATTGTTCTCCAGGTAATTTTCATCTGATATTTTTCTCCAAGAGGGAATTTTAGTCCTCAGGAAAAAAAAAACAAAACCCTCAATTTTGGCAGTTTTTGCAAACACAGGACTGGGCATATTTTGGCTAGCATCATAATTTTAAGTGCCTTTGCTTTTTTAGTAACTCAGTGATACAAAATAGCCCGAGTCTCCAAACAGCTGGCAACTTTTTAACTTTTGTGTAAAATATTAAGGGAAGAAAGGTAAGATGTTTAATATAAATTATCTTTGTTCAGGTGCTGAGGTGCTAATAATTCAGGCAAAATGAAGAATGAAATAGAAGCCTGAAATTTACTCAGTTTACTCATTTGTCCATTCATTTATTCACTGGGCAAATATGAACTAAGGATTTAATATGTCAGGCAGCATTGTGGGTTTTCATTTTTTTTTTTTTGAATCAGACTGTCACTCTGTTGCCCAGACTGGAGCTTTAAAGATCCCTCTGTAAGTTAATAATGGCCATCTTTCCTACTTAAAAATCCATTTATTTTTCCTACAATTTACATGTGTTACATTTACAACATATTTTCTCTGAACACATTTTTCTTGGCATACTGTTAAGATTCTGGAAGTAGCCTGTAATCCCGCGTCTTTGAGAGGCTGAAGTGAGTGGATTGCCTGAGCTCATGGGTTTGAGACCCGCTGGGCAACTTGGCGAGACCTCATTTCTACAATAAATAAAAATGAGCTGGGCGTGGTAGCGCGCCTGTAGTTCCAACTACTTGGAAGGTTGAGGCGGAAGGATCGCCGGAGCCCAGCAGGTTGAGGCTACGGTGGCTGGGAGCGGCCACTGCACTCCAGTCTGGGTGACAGAGTGAGACTCCAACTCAAAAAAAAAAAAAGATTCTGGAAGTGATAGCAAAACTACTGAAACAGGAGTAAGGGGAAGGGTAAGGATGTGTTCAGTGGGAGAAAAGTTAACACCATTGCATGGCCAGTAAGTAAAGGTGAACACTGGGATGCCACTGGCAGAAATACTACAAGCAAGAAGGGACTGGAGTCCAATATTCAAAATCCTTAAAGTAAAAAAATTCAACCAAGAATTTTCTACCCAGACAAGCTCAGCTTAATCAGTGATGGAGAATTAAAAACCTTGCCAGTCATCCAATTCCTAAGAGATTTTGCAGCTTCCAGACCAGCTCTACAGGAAACACTTAAAAGGGTATTAAACACAGAAGAACACAATCAAAAATACAAAAGATCAAATCACAACTGACTCTGAAAAAATACAAAAGACTATCAGAGATTACTATGTACACCTTTATGGAAACAAACTTGATAGCCTAAATGAAATGGAAGACTTTCTAAGATGCATTTTCAATAGAAGTACTGTGAAGCTTTCGTTTCCCCAGTAGTTTTCTTTTTGGTTTGAATAATCTAGGTAATCGTCTAAACTTTCCTAATGAAACAGCCTGAATTCTGATACTAGAATGATAATCTAACACACAGAAGGAAAAAAGCAATGTTACCGGTCCTTCAATCCCATAGCATCCTCTCCAGAAGAGGTTCTTGGCATCGCTTACATGTCCCTGTCTTGCTGCACATTCATGGGGACACTCTTAAGCCCTCTTAATGGCTCTCTGACTGTCCACAAAAACTTGGTGCCGGCCACTGCCATTATCCCACAGCCAGCAAGCCTAGCCAGCCGATCCTTCTTGTAGACAGAGGATGTGCTTTGCCTTTTAGAACTCAATATTCATTCCCATCTTTTCTACTTAAAAATCCATTTATTTCTCCTGCAATTTACATGTGTTACATTTACAACACATTTTCTCTAAACACGTTTTTCCTGGCATGCTGTTAAGACTCTGGAAGTGATAGTAAAATTATTGAAACAGGAGTAGGGGGAAGGGTAAGCATGTGTTCAGTGGGAGAAAAGTTAACATCATTGCATGGCCAATAAGCAAAGGTGAACACTGGGACACCACTGATCTGCCATGTTGCACAAATGAAAAAAACAAACCACTGTATTCCAGAAACAGGAAATAATGTCCATAAAATAAGAAACATTTTCTGTTTTGTTCCATCTGTAATAAAATCTCATCACATGGGTTGTGATCAGTCTTTAACTCTATTCACGTGATTCTTCTGCTTTTGTCCTCTCTTTTTCTCTGCCTGGTCACTGCCTAGGAAGATTTTACAATTCCACTGGAATAGAAAGGAAGAAAAAGATCTGCTTGGTACTATTTAAGCTTTTAAAGGACATTTACTTTTTTTTCTTTTCCTACAGACCACTGCCAATTGCTGTTCCTCTCCTTTGAAAGAAACCCTGGCTGTACCTGCCCTTTCATATCCTATGTGGAAAATGTCTATTGGCTGGAAGCCTTCTGAGTCTTAATTTTCAAGGATTGTAGTTGTAAGCCATTCAAGGCATGAGCTAAGGTTTCAGGCAAAGGTAACTTTAGTAGTTGAGCCTATTTCCACTCCCCTTTGTCCTCTAGGGCTATATGGGTAGCTCTCTGTGAGTGAATAAGCTCTTTAGCTAAGATCTAAACTTAAGTTCCCTGGTATCTGATAAAGGTTCCTGGAGATGGACACTTGGGGGCCGGGAGGTAGGGGGAGAGTGGTGGAAAGAAAGAAAGTAAGAGGGGAAAAAAGAAAAGGAGAAACTGAATCCAAAGGTTTACAAAGGGATTAGAAAAGTACACCCCAGATGGAAAATTTTATGGGCTCTGGAGAAAATGTATAAGTGAAATATCAGTATCATAAAATAACAGGAAATAGTGTAATCTACCTGATGGAGAAAATTGTCACTTTAAAAAAACTATCCTAATTTCCTTCAAAATTGTTCTTGTTTTAGAGCCAATAAACTGCAGCAAAGCTGACCATGGGCCTTTCTTCTGCCAAACTCATGTTTGCCAACAGAACCTTTGTGTGTTTATAATTGAAACTTTTCCATTCTATTTTTTTTTCCTAATTAAAATAAAGCCACCCAGGGGCAGAGAGAAATCATACGATAAGGAAAGAAAATTGCTAATGATCTGGGTGAATTATGATCTAGAAGTTTAAAGGAAAATCAGAGTGAGCGTTAGAGCAAGAAACTCAAAGCAAATTTGGGGTCAACCCAAAGAAATGCATGAGGGGGAAATCCTGTGTTTTCCTTTAGTCAGTAATAATAATAATACAATTTGTTTTAAGTATGTGCATGGTAGAAGATAAATCAGCAGATGAATGCCCAAGGCACTTACTCTGGAGAAATGTGATATTCATGTAATTTTTGCATTTTTTTCTTCTTCTTTCCCCTTTCAAGCCCCTACGATGGATTACATGACTTAGTAAGCTATTGCTGAGCATATGAGAAAAAATATGTTTAGTTGCTTAGACTGTTTATTATCAGGATTAATTTCCTATTATCTATGCAGATTATTTTGACTGGGATAATTACGGCATTCCCAAAAGTAATGGTTTGAATTAGGTTTATATCCCATGATCTCCTAATACACACACACACACATACATGCACACAAACACACACACACACACACACACACACACACACACACACACACAACCTATTCAACAGCATGAAGGTTGGTCAGAACTTGTCTAAGTGCAGTAGAGAACAGGAAGATGACCTAGAATTCAAAGGTGTACAAACGCAAGGACAATTCAAGGGAAAAAGTGCTATATGTCACAAGAGTCAGACAGACAAAACATTAAGAGAATTCAAAGAAAGGAGAGATGACTTAGAGATCGAATGGAGTTCAATGTAGTCTCCTTAGGTGTAGCATTTATTCTGAACCATTAAGGTTTTACAGGATTGAACCATGATCCTGAATAGGTTTGCATGAATTTTAACATTTATTGAATCCTTCATTGATTTAACAAATGTTTATGGTACTGCAAGAATTCTAGGTTCTGGGGGTAAAGCTGTGAACCAAACAATCAAATATTCCTCATGGAGCTGATATTTTGTCAAGGTAGTGGTGGTGGTGGTGGTATTTGAACATTTTATTTTCTTTGACATTTGTTGACTTTGGACTACTAATATTTGCTGTAAATTAAACATGCTTTCCAACCCCCCAACTAATCATTTTGAACCTATTGGAAGATTTTAAACTTTTTAAACCAGGTGTCAGGAAAAATACTGAGCTAAAGTTCAAGTATATATATATGAAACTTCAAGTAAAAATTATGGAATTGGCATAATTTCTTAAGAAAAAAGTTAGAAAAATCCTATGAATTGTGCACAATTTGGCAAGAAATTGAGAAGGAGAAAGGCAGATGAGAGTGGTTAAGGAAATTTTTGCTTCTACCAAAGTAAAGAATAAAAATGAAAGCAATATGAAAGATGTGGCCTGCATCATCTGTAAGGCATGATGTAGGACTCAAGGACTATGAAGGCTATGGGGTTAGTTTAGGAAGTAGAAAGTTACACTTAGAAGAAGAATTTTCCAAATAGCCACTTGAGTATGGGAAATTATTCTCCTGATGCAGTGCAGATAACTTTCAACTTTTTTGTCTTGCACAACTCTGGAATCTATGCTGGAGGATTAACTGTGAAAGAAAATACAAATTGCAACAGTTTGTATATAATCTGCAGAGCTAAAACCAATCCATGAATACACAATGGATAAACGAATCCCACCGACCAGAAAATAAATACACCTTTGCTTATTTGAGGTTGTGTAACCACTAGCAAATGTTGTCAGTATTTAACCTTTTTTGTTTTAGTATTAAAAAAAAAAAAAAAAATAGACAGATAAGATTTCCAAAACAAATGAATCCTGTTTCTGTTTTTTTTTAAATTATTTTTTTCATAGTGGAAGTAGAATCACTAGGTATTCACAAACCCAGCTGTTATATTCTGGATCTTTTAGAAAGCAGAACCTTAGGCAAAGATTAAAATGTCAATAATTGATTTTGAAGGTGCAAGTATAGGACAATGGGAGTGAGGGAAAATGGTGCCCTGAGTAAAAGAATAGATGAGATCAGTATGATGTGATGGATTACTTTAGTGGCTATTGTTTCATAATGAATCGCAAAGATACATAGTGTTTACTCACCTCACAGAGAAGAAATTTCTGGTAGGTTTGCAAAGAGGACCACACCTCAGAGCAGTCCATGAAAAGAATGATGGATAGAGAAATTATGTGCTGAGTCCCCTCTGATCTTTTGTTTCCCATTGGTCAAGGTTCAACCTCCGGGTAGTTGTTTTTCCTAAAGTTTAAGTTGTGGCATCTGCCTCTTCAAACTTTCTCAGAAAGCCAGATGCCATGCTTCTTTAGGTGACACTCCAACCAAGTTTGGAAAGAGAGGGGCAACTTAGCTTGTGTGGGACACTGTTGAAGAATAAATGAAGGAGGTAGCGGAGTGACTCACAAGGGTTTTATTTAACCCACCAACAAAGGGACATTAACAAAGCGACCTCATGAATTTGTTCCTCCAGTTTGGATCTCTTGGCACTTATAGTACATTTCTCTTTAGTCTTAATTAGGCTATTCCAGTGAATTTGTCTATTTTTTTCATTAACTGAATTTTGTGCGTGCGTGTTTTTTTTTTTTTTTTTTTTTGAGTTGGAGTCTCACTCTGTTGCCCAGGCTGGAGTGCAGTGGCCGCTCCCGGCCACTGCAGCCTCAACCCACTGGGCTCCGGAGACCCTTCCGCCTCAGCCTTCCTAGTAGCCGGAATGACAGGTACGCGCTACCATGCCCGGCTGATTTTTTGATTTATTGTAGAGATGAGGTCTCGCCAAGTTACCCAGGCGGTTCTTGAACCCGCGGGCTCAGGCAATCCACTCACCTCAGCCTCCCAAAGCGCGGGATTACAAGCTGAGCCACCGAGCCCAGCAACAGAGTGTTTTAATGACTGGAAATATCCATTATTTCACTTATCTTCCATTCCATCAAATGTGTCAAAACATCAGCTCAGTCAGTAGTTCATTGGTGCTTTATAAACCAGGGTTCCCGGTGGGGTTGGTCAGGAAGTATAGAGGAAAAAGGCATGTGTATTTGGAAAATTCCTCACATGAGTTTGATATGTCCTCCCTTTTCTCCATACAGATCAGAACCAATGTAACACACCAACCCATCCTCCAAAATATGGACTCATATTTCTAGTAAAGCAAATAGCGTATCCATAGGTATGAGAGAGGGAAGTACAGCATTTTGAGAAAACTGATACATTTTATTTGAGGAAAGTAAGTATTTTGGATTGTGTAGCTCTTTGCCAGTTTTGACTCCTAGACTTAGTTATGTTCATCGGATTAACTATCTGAACAAAGTAGAAGAGGTCTGAGTGGCATTTAGTGTTCTCTATCACTTGGAATTTCTTTATAGTGGTATTGTGCACTTCCATTATTAGCCAAATGAAGAATCAGAAGCAGTCTTCTTCCTGCCACATAATTTTAGACAGAAAGCATTCCTAAAAGAAACTATTATTTCCTTAAATTGGAAGTGGGGGTAGGAAAACCGTTAATGACTTGCCAAAAATATACGCTGCACCAATGCTGGAAGGCAGACTTATTCTTACATCACAGTCAAGCTCTGGGCTTTCCTCCCTGATCTGGTCAATATTTCAGCTTTCTTGGGGTTAAACATAGCTCAGAAATAAGTTGCTACAAAACAGAATGGAAAACACCAGGTCCAGTTTAACTTGGTTTCTCTGGATCAGGGTGGGCCACTGTTATCCTGAAATAGCATGTGAACAGCACAATTTTCTCAAACTCCTTCTACCATATTAAATTACCAAAATAAATAGCAGTTATATTTTATCTGCAATATCAGCAAGATCATGTAACACAACATAGGCTGGTATCACTTAACAAACTGGGCTTAAAAAAAAAAAAACCCACAGTGGAATATTGGACAGAGTTAGGCACTAATGCATACCACAGCATGTCTAGCTCCTTACTGTATTATGGTGAATTAAAGCTTTAGATCTGACTAATTGACTCAGAATCCCTGTGCTCTGCAATGTGATGCCCTCTCATAAACCAAACATGAGGAATGATTTCTACAGCTTAATGCAGTAAAGTGGGTTGCCCCTGTGAAATGATTATACTTTTTGGATTGGCATAAGATGTGTTCATGACAGTCTTCTTTCTTTAGAACTTGAAATAAAGTGAAAGAAATATAGGTGTTACCCTTACCAGTGAACCAAGAAAGGAAAAGGGAAGGAGCATAGCTAAATGAAAGAAGCAAATGTTTCATGATTTTGATCTATCTATTCACCTCTATTTTTCGCAGTAGAACCAATCTTTATAACCAGAAAATTTAAAATCACTGTTGCGGGTTACATCTAATTTAGTAAAAATTAATAGATTCATTTAATATACAATAGGTTTGTTACTTTTAAAAGCACTTATTACTTAAACTAAATGCCGGTGAAGTGCTCCCGTGGCAGGCCTGCTAACTAGGCAATTTTTAAATTTCTATTAGTCTATCATTATACAGTTCATGTTTTAAAAATGATGTGCTTTGAAGTATATCAACTGTAGTAACTTTTATAATATAATGTAAACATACGTAAGCTGACTGGATTTGATAATAGAATAAATGAATTTAAGTTTTTGTGCTTAGATAAGAGTAAAAATCAAAACAAAAAACCTAAAATGCCATGAAATCTTGATTAGATGATGTATAAATGCCACTTTTTTCATTCTCACTTACATGGTAGTTGACAGCAAACGAGTGAATGATAATATATTTTTAAAAGAAATTACGGTGAGCCCATGTTTGTAGAGGCAAAGAATCGTGGAGTTTCAAGAGACATTCAAAGTCATCCAGTTGCCCTGATACAGAAAGCCCTTTGTTCTACAACTTGCCCACTTTTATACTCTTGATCTCTTCCAGTTATTTAAACTTTTATACTCTTGATCTCTTCCAGTGGTGGGGATCTCACTATGTAAGGCAACCCATTCCATCTTAGATAGCTGAGACAGTTAAAAAGTTCTTTCTTAAGATGAGCTAAAATTTGCTATCTGCTCGCCCTACTTTTTCCTTTTGGAAAAATATAAACTGAACATGATTCCTTTTCTATATGGTAACTGTTCAAATATTTAAAGACGGCTATTACATTTCCTTTGCTTTTCTCCCCCTTTTAATGCATTCTGCTATCAAGCCAAACTTCTCCATTTTACAATTATATTACTGAGGTTTTGGAAAACAAATGTAGAACTTCATATTTACATTTGTTAGATTTCATTTTCTCAAAAGAAATACAAATAACTGATAAAATAGAAGAAATAATTTAATCTCACTGGCAATAAAAAGAGTAAGTGAAAACAATGAGATACCACTTGCAATCTATACATGAGCAAAGATTAATAAAAGATGAAGCCAAGAATTTTGGCAGAGGAGCATGAAAATAGCGACCCTCACACACCAGTGGTGGGAGAGTAAATCAAAATGGCTTTTTAAGAAAGCAAGTTAACTTTCTTAAAAACATATATATAACTAACATATGAAATATGAAATATGTCAAGAATCAAATTTTGGGAACTGTCTTAAGGAATTAATGGCTTGGAGTAAATATTCATTTATAAAAATGTTCATGGCAACAATGCCTGAAAGAACAAAATGGGAACAATCATCCAATGGCTAAATAAATTACAGAATGCCTATTGTGGTATTGGAAAGTAATATTACAGAAGAATATTTAATGATGTAATGCTAGCAGGGGGAAAGTAGGTTTGTACAGTTGTATGTGATCTATTACTACTCTCTAAAAAGTAAAAGTGATCAATATTTTTCTCTCTATATACTCCAATATATTTATATAAGAGTAGAGAGATAGATATGAACAACAAGTTCTGAAAGAACTTACACACAAGTGAAGCCAGTGGTCATTTAAATGAAGCCCATTTTTGGTTTATGTAATGATTTTATGTCACCGTTGCAGATCATTGTGAATCATTTTTCTGGCTCATACTCTATCAGCTCCTTCCATACCTCTTTGGCTTTGCATCATGTTTTTTTTTTTGTTGTTTTGTTTTGTTTTTTGAGTTGGAGTCTCACTCTGTCGCCCAGACTGGAGTGCAGTGGCCGCTCCCGGCCACCGCAGACTCAACCTGCTGGGCTCCGGGGATCCTTCTGCCTCAGCCTTCCGAGTAGCTGGAACTACAGGCGCGCACTACCATGCCCGGCTGATTTTTTGATTTATTGTAGAGATGAGGTCTCGCTGCCCAGGCGGGTCTCGAACCCGCGGGCTCAGGCAATCCACCCACCTCAGCCTCCCAAAGGCGCGGGATTACAGGCTGAGCCACCGAGCCCGGCTTGCATCATGTTTAAACTTGACAAACACCATACATTAGATGCTATTGAAATTATTTTGTGAAATGTACAACAAGACAGAGCCCATGACTCAAGTGTGTTTGGTTTGTTGCCAGCAGGATTGCACTGTTTCCTCCAGTGGATCAAGGCATGCCAGTTTGACTATGTGCAGACATAAAAGACAAAAGTTCATTAATTCAATCATGTATTCATTCATTGAATACTTATGGAATATCCAGTAAATATCAGATCTGTGCTAGATATTGGGTTTTTTCAATCATCTATAAATCAACATCTTGTTTTGCTTTAAGGACACATTTAAACCTGGGCCAGGGACTTTTCATCCATTCATTCAACAAATATTTCTTGAGCACCTATTATGAATCAGCCAGTCTGGTTGGTGCTGGGGAAATCAAACATAGCTCCAGGCTTTATGGAGCTTAGTCCTGTGTATGTGTTAAGATTGAGTTGATATGGTTGCAAAACATATTTTATATGATTCTTAAAATGTACCAAGCACCATCAAAAGTGATGTGCATGTATTATTTTACTTAATCCCCTTTGCAGTCTTTTGAAGTAGTGATGTTATCATCTCTACTTTATAAAGGCAGCTAGTGATGGCAGTGGAAATTTAGCACTTTCTTTAGGGGTCCCAGCTGGGGAATGATCCAGTAGATAGAATGTGTGGCTGAGTGACTCAAGAATAGTCCCCAACCACACTCTACACCATTCAGTGTGAAGGCGCAACTGTAAAAGACAGGAAAATATATGGCGATATAAAATGAGATGAGGGAAGAGGTCAGGAAGGTTTCTCCTGCAGATTGAGACCTGAGGGCTAGATAGGAGTAACTTGACCTAGTGGGAAATTGAGAGAAACACATTTCATGCGGAGGGAAGAACATAGGCACCCTGTGATGGGAGAAAGGTAAATAAAACAAACTGAGAGAAAGGCAGAGCAAGTAGAGAGGAGAAGGAGGCATATGCCAGACCATGAGTTATTCTTATAGATCATGTTAAAGAGTAAGCGTTAAGAGTAATTAGTCTTTCAAAAGACTTTAAGCCAAGAGATGTTTGAATTGCTGAAACAAGAAGTCATTCTGGCTATAATGCGAAGAATGTACTATAGGAAGACAGTGTTGATATTCAGAGATTAATTAGGAGACTTTGAAGTATTTTAGACAAGAGTCTAAAATGGTGGCGGTGGAAGAAAAGCGAGGAATAAAACTGAGGTACATTATCTCTAGACTTGGGTAAGGGAGCACTGCCCTGCCCTGGGTCTTTCACTTCATAGAGCCTCACTCTGGTCTATTTCTTCCTGTATTCTTCCCCCACAGAATTCACCTACTGAGAGCTCACTCATGCCCCTTCTAGACCACTCTCTGGTACCCACTATGTGTTTGGCACTAGGCCCCAGAATGGCAGCTATGGTTTGAAGGCTTATATCTCCTTCCTCCACTCATATGTTGAAACCAGTCACCAGATGAGGTCTTTAGGGGGTCACTAGACTATGAGGGTAGAACCCTTAGAAATGGAATTAGTGCCTTTATAAAAGAGGCCCCAGAGAACTGTTTTGTCCCTTCCACCATTTAAGGACACAGAAAGATATCGTCTATGAACCAGGAAGCAAGCCCTCACCAGACAACAAATCTGCTGGTACCCTGACTTTGGATGTCTCAGCCTCCAGAACAGTAAGACATAAATTTCTGTTGTTTGTAAGCCACCCAGTTTTAAGTATTTTGTTACAGCAGCCTTAATAAGACAGTAGACAAGTGGCAGCTATGTACAGACATTGTTAAGAAGCTTACAGAACTTGAACGTGCAGGCAGGGTGCCAGTGTGTGTATCCACAAGGTCCCTTGCAGTAAATTCTCTTGCAGCTGAGATGAGGTAATATGAGATAGTCTGTGGTCGTCTATCATAGAAGATGTGGGCTTGTTCTCCCTAAGTCACTAACTAAGGGCATGAGACTCCAAGGAGATGGATTTTTTTTTTTCATTTGAACCCTGCTCTCCTTGTCATTGTGAATGTGTTTGTCAAGGTGGGAAAATATCTTACCTAACAATTTGTTCACTTTATTTATACCTTTAAGTTATTTTCATATATAGTATATGGGCCTCTTACTTTGGACCCTACAAATGTTAAGGAAAGGACTGTATTTTAGAATTATGTAGGGAGTACAATTGACATGATCTGGTGGTTAAGTATGAGTGCTGAGGAAAAGGGAGATGTATATGATTTGGGTTGTCTCTCTCAAGGGGATGGATGGTGGTCACGTTTTCTGGGGTAGAAAACACAGTGAGAAGGCTGGAATCTGGGGAGGATCAAGAGTTAATGTTTAATATGTTGATGTTTGGTGTTGTTGAGAAATCTAAATGATGTCAAGTGGAATTTATTAGTCTGGAACTCAGTCTGACTATATCCTCTAGTTCCAAAGGGTACAGAGGCTACAGCACCTTTTTGCCTGGTAAGAATGAATGAATGAAGATATGCTAGGGGTAGGGAGAAAGGTGAAATCTTGCAAAGGCCAGATTCATTTATGCTTTGCTGAGTTACTCAGTTCTGGATGAGAATGAGACTACCCCATGACAACTGTGTGTGAATGATGGGTCTTTGGGGTCTTCATTCTACAGCGAATAGGGGCTTTATGCTATTGTTTGTGTGTCAGAACCATCCTCTTGCAAGTTAGTGTTAGCCTCTCCTTAAACTAGTCTTCCATCCACAAACCCTTATTGGGCCTTATTATTATTATTAGTAGTAGAATTGCAACTTATTTGAAACCACACAAGGGAGATAGAAATTTATGTGAATAGCGCCTTTTTTCCTTTTAGTGGAATGTTTATTTTCCCAATATATACATCAAAGAGATTAAGGTGGGAGTGGTTATATCATTCCTATATGACTGAACAAACTGAATCTCAGCAGAGTGTTTCTTTAAAGTCAAATGGTTACCTAGCAAAAGAGTCAGGGGAAGAACAGTCTCACTACATTTAGGCCCCATATATGGTTTCTGTCCTTGAATTAGGTCACTCAAGGCATGATCTCTTGGTCTTCAGTGGGCTAAAGAGCATGGGACTAGGAGCTTGAATTCCTTCCTGCTAAATTAATTTGTGGTACAACTTTACCCAGAAGGATTTACTATAATGACTCAAGTTCAATGGGCAGGCCTTTCCCGGTGCCTGAGATTACATGAGCTGTCACACCTGGGAGAAAATCCACATATTCTTATTTCCTTCTCAAAGATCAAGAGAAGAATCAACCATTTTAAAGGTAAAGTTAGGACCAGGTGCTCTGGCTCACGTGTGCAATCCCTGCACTTTATGAGGTCAAGGCAGGAGGACTGCTTGAGCCCAGGAGTTTGAGACCAGCCTGGGCAACATAGCAAGACCTAGTTTATACAAAAAAAAAAAAAAAAGTAGCCAGGCGTGGTAATGTATGCCTGTGGTCCCAGTTATTAGGTAGGCTCAGACGGAGGGGTTGCCTGAGCCCAAGAGTTTGAGGCTACAGTGAGTCATGATCTTGTCACTGCACTCCAGCCTGGGTGACAGAGTGAGACTCCAATGGAAAAAAAAATAGCCTCTTTCACATCTAAAAATATTTATGCACGTATATATATAATATTTATTTATGACCCCCATGTGGTGATTTAAGTACAAATGATTTTGAAACACAGAGAGTACATTTTCTTTTTTTTTTTTTTTTTTGTGTCAGAATCTCAC
>NW_007016248.1:226473-248972 GCF_000164805.1 Carlito syrichta
CAGAATCTCACTCTATCACCCAGGATGGAGTGCAGTGGCACGATTACTGCCACTTCAGCCTCGACTTGCTGGGTTCAGGCAATTTTTCTGCCTCAGCCTTCCAAGTAGTCAGAACCACAGGTGAATGCTACCACACCCAGCTAGTTTTTTGATTTATTGCAAATATGAAGTCTCACCAAGTTGCCCTCGGCTCAGGCAATCCTCTTGCCTCTGCCTCCCAAAGTGCTGGGATTACAGGCACGAGCCAGCATGGCCAGTTTGTGATTTTTTTTTTTTAGCTTATATTATTAAACAGAGATTCATACAATGAAATGTGTTGGTAAATATTTAAAAACCTCAAGTGTAAAGGAAGACTCTAACCACTGTAAGGAGAAACAATGCTTACTATTTTTTTAAAAACCTGCAATGGTCTTAAGTAACTATTGAGTCTGAATGCCTATTATGATCTTAATGTTTGTGTCTCTCTAAAATTTATATCTGATCTAATTCCCAATGTGCTTTGGGTGGTGACTATGTTGTGAGGATTCTGTTGAGTGAGAGTAGTACCTTTATAGATGAGACCTGAGTGAGCTTGTTTGCCCCTTTCATGGTGTGGGCACAAAGAAGGCACCATCTATGAAGAAGGGGCATCTGCTGGCATATTGATCTAAACTTCTGAGCCTCCAGAACTGTGAGCAATAAATTCTGCTTTTAATACATTACTCAATCTGGGGTATTTTGTTATAGCAGCCTGAGCAGACTAAGACAGAAATTTATACCAAGAAATGGTGTGCTGCTGTAACAAATACTTAAAAACGAGGAA
Organism: Carlito syrichta; assembly: GCF_000164805.1. NCBI lineage: Eukaryota > Metazoa > Chordata > Mammalia > Primates > Tarsiidae > Carlito > Carlito syrichta. The sequence goes on from NW_007016248.1 coordinate 227,276, forward strand.
GCAGTTTTGGAACTGGTTAATGGACAGAGGCTGAAAGAGTTTGGAGGTGCATACTGGCAAAAGTCTACTTTGCTGTGAATATAGCATTAAGGATGATTCTGGCAAGGATTCAGAATAAGAGAGTTGTAGAAAATGCTTTAATCATCTTAAAGATTGCCCAAGTGATAATAAACAGTATGGACTGTAAAGACCATTTTGATGAGGTCCCAGACAGAAATAAAGACCATGTTATTGGAAACTAGAGGAAAGGTGGTCCTTTAAACTAAAAGGCAAACCACTTGACTTGTGTTCATGTCCCAGCTCTCTGTGGGAAGTAAAAATTTTGAGTGATAAAATAGAATATTTAGCAGAAGAAACATTGAAGTGAAGAATTGGGAGTATGGCATGGCTTCTCTTAACTACGAATAATAAAATGTGAGAAGATATATGAATTAAAGAGGGAATTTATAATCAAAAGGGAAGCAAACTTAAAGCTTTGGAAAATTCTCAGCTCATAAAAAATGAGAAAATATGTTCAGAAGAGAACACCAAGAGTGTGGTCAAGTGAATATTTGATAAGCAGATACAAGAAGGCCAGATGCCATTCATCAGACAATGGAAGAATAATCCACAAATCATCTCAGAGATTGTGGGGACTGCCCCTAGAATGTCAAGGCCTCGGAAACAGAACAATTTCAAAGGAGGAGTCCAGGGTATCTGTGGAACCTTGGGACTAACTGCATAGCACTGCCTCAAGACCCTGCTCCCTAGATTTCAGTGAGATACTCCACTTCCATCACTGCAGGTTCAGCTACAGTGGGCCTAAGTGCAGCAATGGCTGCTCCTCTGTGGGTACAGGTGATAACCTTGTTAGTGTCCCTGAAGTGTCATTTCTACCAGGCATAGAGTGCACTGTCTGTGGGAGTATGGCTGATTTTCTCAAGATCTCAAAGGCTGTTCCAGAGAGTTTGCAGAGGTGGCAGAGAACTACCACAGGGTGGGTCATCTCAAAAAGTCTCACCAGGGCAGACAATGGCTAGTAGAGCCATGGGGGTGAGGACACAACAGGGAGCCCTCACTAAAGCAATTCCTAGTGGAACTGGGGATGCAGGGCTAACCGCACAACCCCATTCTGATAGAAACACAATCATGTAATTCTACCCTCAGAGAGCAGCAGGCATTGGACTCCAACCTGTGAGAGCTGTGATGCAGGCTTTGCCCAGTAAAGCCATAATGATGGAGCTATCTGGATCCTTGGAAGCCCAACTCCTGTCCCAATGTGTCCAGAAGGCAGGGTAGAGAGTCAGAAAAGATGATTCTCAAGACTTTAATGCTGTTTGTCCTGTTGGGTTTTAGAGTTTCTTTCTTTCTTTTTTTCCCCCTATTTCTACCTTTTGGAATGGGAATGTCTATCTATGACTATCCCACCATTGTATTTTGGAAGCACATAATTTGTTTAATTTCGCATGTTTACAGTTGAAGGGGAATTTGCCTTGGGATGAACTGTACCTCATCCATATAATTGGATGGACTTTAGATTTCTGAGTTGATGCTGCAACAAGTTAAAACTTTTGGGGATATTGTGATGGAATTAATGTATTTTGCACATGAGAAAGACATGGATTTGGGGAGGCCAGGAATGGAATGCTATGGTTTGAATATTAGTGACCCTTCAAAATTCTTATGTTGAAATTTAGTCTCCAATATGTTTTTATTATGAGGAGGGGACTTTGGGAGATGATTAGGTCATGAAGTTGGGATCAGCATAAATAGAATTAATGCCCTTGTATGCTTAAGGGAAGTTGTTTATCCCTTTGTCTAGCATGAGGAAGACTCTATCTATGAGGGATGGGCCCTCACCAGACACTAAATCTGCTGGCACCTTGGTCTTGGACTTTCCCGTCTCCAGAGCTGTGAGCAATAAATTTGTGTTGTTTATAAACTACTCAGGCTAATGTATTTTGTTATAGTAGTCCAAGCAAACTAAGACAAAGACTTCTGGAATCTTTTTGAAACAATCACTTGTAGGGCAACAGCTGCAGAGTCTTTTCAAAAGAGAAGCTGATCTAATCATTCTACAAGCGGCCAAGTTCACATTCTCATATCTACAAAGTTTTATGAAACTTATCAGCTGACTACCACAAAAATTGCTAAAAGATATAGGCCAGATAACTAAGGGATGCATTACAAAAAAAACTAAACAACAGTAAGTATATGAACTACGTCTTCTGTACTTTACAGCACAAAATTCTGAGGTTCCAACATTTGAGCAGCTTTATAATAAATATAATGATCTCTGAAAGTATAGTCTTAGCATAATTTGTGGTTGTAGTATAGTTTAAAAGTTAACCAACTTTACTATTATGTAAATCAATTAGTAAATGTAATCTAATGCCTGTATATCAGTGAAACATGAATTTTAAATTGCATATGAATTTTAACTACCTAAACTACCTAAACTTACCAAACTAAAGACTTGGATTATTTGTTTTGATTAGCCTGTCTTTCATGTGATGATAAGCTAATACACAAAAGGGATATTACCAATTTTAAAAGTAAAATTTCAGATAAATATTGCAGTTTAGAGAAACAAACTGCTAACTCCATCTTAACTACCCAAGCTTCATCTTGTGATCTAAGTTTCATCGTACTAAACACAAACTTGGATTGCTTTGTTTCAATTAACCTATCTCTCATGTGACTATAAAGGAACACAAAGAGTGATATTTTCAGTTTTAAGTAAAATATCTAGCAAATATTTTAGTTCAGAGAAGCAAAAGAAGAGAACGAATTGGAAGCAGAGTGGGCTCCAAGGTAGAAGTTAAGCCTTTTCTAGGTTAGTACAAAATAAATCTTATTTTAAAAAATAGCCTGTTCTTTCAGTTTCTCCTCTTCTGAAAAGGAGTGTAATTAATGAGAAAGATACCCACTTTTACATTGAAATCTGAGTGTTCAAGGGAATGATTCAAATGACTCTCCAGGGGCATGCAGTGGGCTCTAGCACTTTTCTAGCTTGGTGCCCATCAGTAATTCAAAATCTGCCCAGGCCTCTGAAATTGCCCTCATTAAAATAAAACCTGAGTGAATCCACAAACATAAAAGCAGGACTGATGGGAATCTTTGCTGAAAATGCAAATCCAACCTAAATTGCCACCCTGTTTTTTAGGTTAAAAAATTCTGGAGAGTTATTTTATTTTTCCAAATTAATTTTGGATCATAAGATTCTATTAGCTGGTTTTTGCTGGCACCACATTGCTGAAAGGATGACAAGAAGTAGGGAGCCTTGGAAATTTTACATGTCTGCCTTAAGAATTCCAGTCCCATTTTATAACCCAGAAAGTCTTAGATCATTTGGATCTGGTTTAGATAAACTGACTAGAATGAAACCAAATCAGTGAATCTTCTAAACTTCTCCCAGCCATCCTTCATTAAGGGAAGAGTCATTTTTGCCTTTTATGAAAAGGCAGAGCCAAAAGATCAATATTCACTGGCTTTCCTTCCATCCAAAACTTTTCCCACAACTCTGCTGCCAACACATGAGCAGAAGTTTCAATTTTTGCATTACTGTTGTCCAAATGCAGGAAAGTTATATGGGGACATTCCCTATAGCCTTGTTGGGCCCTGTGCTTTCCTGTGGTTCAAAGTGTTCCTGTAGAGCTGTGTACAAGGGCATTTGTGATAGCTCCAGCTCAGTATATCCACCACAGAAGATAGGCCATGACATGTCTTTGCTGTTGAGGATTCAAAACAAACAAACAAACAAACAAACAAAAATAGAGCCCTAAAAGAATGCTACAAGTGTTATAAACTCTTTTTGGTCTTCAAACTCCAGCCAGAGGGGTACCCTGGAACCACCTCAAGAGGCTGTAGAAAGATATTCATATTCTTGTATCTAGACATTCAAACTATTTCTATCAAACATTGTCTCTGGCAAACTTGATAGAGAGTAGCATATTGTAGAGGAGAAAGCACAGTCTTCTGCCCTTGATGGATACATGCTGCCTGACGTCCTGGGAAATTTCATTTTTAAGGAGAATTTTGTGGCTCACTATTAACTTCCAATAGGTGGAACCAAGACAGGGCAACCTTGTATTAAATTCCAGTCTGCAGCAATTATAGAATCCTGGAGCATCAGAAGTAGAAGCTGTCTTTGAGATAGTGTAGTCTAGTATCCTTAGTTTATATAGAGAGAAATATGGCTCAGAGAGGTTGAATGACTTTCCCAGGATTCCACAGTCAGTTTGGTCTGAGGTATAATTGCAGTTTAGTTTCTTCCAGTCTTGGATACTTGAAATCTTGGAGGCTGATGATTTCTTTCAGTCCTTATAAATTAGAAAAGTTCAGAATTGCAATCAAGTTGTTACTTTCTATTCTTTAGGTTGTTATATTGCAACTTTTAGTTTAAACCCTTAAGAATTTTATAAAACTGGTTTAAAATCTTGAACTTTCTCAATGATGGCTGTGAATATCTAAATATACACAGTTTGGCTAAACTCAAAGAGAGTCATTGACTAAGGAACCCATGAAACTGTAGAACATATATCATCAGAAGGCCTCATTAGATTGTGTGACTTCCATGAGAGTAGGTCATTATGGCTGTTTTGTTCAGGGTCTACCACAGTACCTGTATATAGTAGATGCTTAAAAGATATTTGTGCAATAATTTTTTTCCTTTCTTTATGTAACTTTTCCAACTTAGCAGTTTGGGTGATATTGTCCTCCTAGCAATAACACACATTCCAAAAGCTGCTATGGTCAATTCATGAGTCTCACCCACTTCAAATGAATGTTCCTTACTCTGTGTTTAATACCTTCATATTTCTTTCACTGACTTGATCTAACAGTCAGTTCTCTCAACACTTAGCATCAATCGAATGCTTTTGTCTTAGTCTGTTTTCTGTGGCTATGATAGAATGTCACAGGTTAGGTTATTTATTTTAAAAATGAGGTTATTTAGCTTATGGTTCTGGAGGCTTGAAAGTCTAAGTATGTAGTGCTGGCATCTTATAAGGGCCTTTTGCTGTGTCACAACATGGCAGAGGGCATCACATGCTGAGAAGGCAAGACCAAGAGAGCCAAAAAGAGCTTGCTTTTATAACAAAGTCACTTATGAAATAATGAATCCACTCTTATAATAGCAACGTTAATCCATTCATGAAGACAAAGGGATTAGGGGACACATCCAAGCCATAGCAGCATTGTTCTGTTTCGTTAATTCATTTATTGAATTTTATAATATACACAGAAAGATGTTTATAAATGTGTAGCTCACTGAATCTTCTCAACATCAACATTGTCTGGTTTTTAATGATGGATACAAAAGCAATAGTAGAACATGTCCTTGTCATTGAGAATTTCACAGTCTTTCTGAGAGAAAATATGTCCTTAAAATTAATTCTGCAAAAAAAAATGTGTGAAATGAGTGGACTATATGTTATTTGTTATAAGAGATCAGAAGAGAGAGAACATTGAGCTGAAATAGTCTGGGAAGATTTTATGGAAGAGATGGGATTTAGACTAAGACTTACAGCATAAATATAAATTGGAAAAGGATAAAGGGAAGAAGAGAATTTGGGGGTTAGAGGGACTGAGTGATCAAATGTCATGCTCGATGTGAGGCCAGTAGGTGAATAGTAAATGGAGCTATATGAAATGAGAGGATAAATGTTTTATATCATAGAAACTCTGTCTGGAAAGGAAGGCCTTACACTTTATACATATACCATATATGCATTATACTCAAGCAGTGATTTTGTTTTTCTAAAATAGGAATAAGATAAGGAAAAAAGACTGGTTGGGAAGTACAGTTTGCTGTGTAGTGCATGGTAGTGGCATGCTCTGTAGGTATTCAGTACTCAACCTGCACAAACTGACATGCTAGTCTTAATGGTGCCTGACCTTACATGACAGTAGCAGGAATGAAAAGGAAGAGATGTGTGGGAGACTATAAAATAATTGAAGTGCTGTTAAACACAGTTTAATGAGTAGTAAGGAATTAAAGGCCAACCATGGTTTAATATGTTGTTTCCCTATTAACATTTTAGGCTGAGCTCTTGATGTTTTAATTCCAAAAAATAACTTGTGAATTTCACTATGAAGTTGGACTAGAAGGTGATATATTTTTGGTCAAAGGCTTTTTTGATGAGCCTTAAGAAACAACAACTCTATACTTCTTTCATTTGTAAGCCTGACCCCATGTGGAGGTATGGGCTAGGCAAATAAATAACAAGAATAAGAACGTCTTTATTCCTCTCACATTCCCTTGACTTTGTCCTTTGTACCATGGCAAACTGGAAGGGGACATTGGAGCATTAATATGGTGTGTGAGGCTCTCACAGTGGCCCCTGAGGAACAATTTTCAATATGTTACACTGTTATGTAAGAAAGCTTGCAAACCAGATCATTTGACTCAATCCCCCTCTCTTAAGAATCAGCAGTGTCAAGTTGTTCAAAGAATCTTCACTCAATCTAAATAAATATGAGAATTTTACAAACTTTCCACGAAGATTTATTGAGTACCTCTTGTGTGGCTACTACTCTGGAGTGTCTTCCTGGCATATAGGCTTAGTGCTCAGTAAATATTTATTGGATGAAGAATTCATGAATTCATGAAAACTTGTATTTTAGGAGGCAAATGTGTTGAATCTGAGAGGAAGGAGACCAGAGGCAACAAGGATATTTGCATTTCTGTTGTGATCCAGACCCTAGATTATGAAGGTTTGTGGGAATACAGAGAAATGTCACTGGTACATAGTGGCTCATTGGCCATAGAGAACCCATTTAGATTAAGGGGAGGAAAGAGTCAAAGACAGTTGTGTTTTGAATCTGAATAGAAAGAGTACCCAAGTAGTGGTAAGAGAGTAGGAATGGTGTTATTTTTAGACAGGTTTGTTTGGGGTCATGGGAGAAGCCTTTGTTTGGAGATATTCTGAATGTATAACTCTCCAACTGGTGTCTGGGCCAAACCCTGAGCTAAAAGTGCCTTCATCCATCAATCATAAAAGTGCACATATTGGCCTTTAAGATGGATTGACATGTCACAATGCAAGATCAACCACTTCAGGTTAAAAAAAGCATCTCTGCCTGTTTCGTTGTAACCCCACAATCAAAATTTTGGTTTTGGGAGGGGGATGAAAGCTGGTGTTTTATTTAATTTCAAATTGCACGCAATATGACTGCTAAAGCAACAAATGCAACTTTGAATTGCATTAATATGGTGTCCAAATAATAGGGAGATGCCTTATTGCTGTGTTTCTCAATCTTTTGTCATTTTCACCCACTAAGGAAACTTTTTAGATCGCTATAAAGTGATGGCATTTAGAGTAAAAAAAAAAAAGAGATGAGTTCATGGAGAGCAGAGTACAAAGAGTTGAAGCTAATGATCATGCCAGGAGGAGGGCGGGCAGGGCTAAAAACAAGAATACTGTATTTAAGGGATTGAGAGAAGAAAATTTGTGAATCACTAAGTCAAGGGGGAAGAGAGTTTTTAATGGGGTGATAATAAGAATTGTCAAGTACTAAAGAAAGATGAAAAATCCAGAAACCTCCATTGTATTAATCATTTTAAAACTGGATTTATATAATTTGTGTCTGCGGCCAAAAATATGTGACATATTAATAACTTATCAGATCAGTTTTTAAAATTAGGTAGAAATACTTGCCTGCTTTCAGTTAGTTGGAGTGATGTGTATATTTTTAAACGCATCTGTTTGCTTTGTAGTTTTTAATAGACTATCAACTGGGTAACTGTCACAACCAAAATGTAGATATACAGTAGTGAAGGCTATTCATTGTTAGCATCAAGGAAAACAGTCCATCTAAGGTCGAGGCATATTTTCAGCAAGAACTGGCAGTTGTTCACTCATTGAGTGGCTAACAAAGAATTTTCAGTGTAAGGACCAAGGGGGGTAGTCACTCAGCTTCAACGTTCAGGTAGCCAATGTGCTCAGTGCTGCGGTTGAACAGGAATGGAGACACATCGCTAACCACATAGGGAAGATTTTCAGGCCACTGCCGTGTGGCATTTTGTTTATTGGTCAGTTTTGCAAACAACTTTCCTCAGACCAAACATTCAAGTGGTTTAAGCTTGTAGATAATTAGGGAGTTGGTTCTGCATATGCATTCAGTGCTAGACTTGACAGGGTCTGAGGGATCATCTGACCCAGACCTCAGCGTAGGCTCTATTCTGCTTTACTATGTTACTAACAGAGAGTCAACCAGTTCCTGCTTGACAGCTTCCAGCAAAGGAGGATTCTTTACATTGCAAGGAAGTCTTTCCTGAAATCAGTAATCTGTATCTCAGAACTGTTGTAATTCCCCAAGGTACTAGGTAGCATAGCCAGTGTTCTTAGCACTTTATATATGTTCATTCATTTAATCTTCACTTTGACCCCATAAATAAAATGGCCACATTATTATAAAGTAAATGTTATTAATATTCACATTTTTTAGATGAGAAAATTAAGGCATGGTGTGTTATGTAACCTTCTCAATGTCATGGTGGTCTTGCTCCGATGTCAGCTCATAACTGATGCAGGGAGGAAGAACTGTTTCCCCTCTACCTACCTTAGGTCCATTGGCTGGGACCCTATACATTAGACTACCAAAAGACAGATTAACAAGAAAAAGGTGAACAGAAGTTTATTAGCATGTGCACTGTGCATACACACAGGAGCACTCAGTGACGAGTAACTCAAAGTGTTGGTTAGAACTTGGGCATATATAGCATCTTAACAAAATCAATACATTATCAGAGAAATGACAAGACAAAGGAAAAGAACTTTTTGTTCCTAGGGACAACAAATTGGGAGAAGGCAAATATAGAGAGAAACTAATGGTAAATAAGTGCTAATTTTAGCAACATTTCGACTTCCTGGTACCATCTCAGATTAATAAGGGTCTAGAGCTGTCTCTAGTGATTAACTTCTGCTTTCTTGGTAAAGAGGAGAGGAGAAGGGGGACACCTTGACAAATTTATTTCCTGGTATTTAGGCAAATAGCAGGAGGGCAAGAGCTTTTAACAATCTTTATACCAAAGTGGCATATTTTGGATGGCACATTCTGCTATCCTTCCCTGGTTTTCTCTAATGTTTGCTCCTTCTTGCTAGTTATTAAAATAGTTGAAGTCAAGTCATTAAGGTTTCCCTAAGCATTCTTTCTCCAAGGTAACTGTCCTTAGTTAATGCAACCATTTTTTTTTTAATGCTATGGCTGTGATCTTCTAGAAAAGCATGATTGAGTTTGTGATTGTCCCTCTTAGAATTAGTGCTCAGAACTGAATACAGACTCCACAGGGGTCTGAACAGTGTTGAATTGTACAATGGTTAGGTTCTGATATCATCATCACATGCAGTGAAATTTAAGTATAGCCAAAATTACCTTTGAAAAAATTCCGTAACTAAATCATAATGGAGAGTACATACGATATTGTATATGTAATCTTGTACAGAAATTCGTTAATTCATTAACATTTGAGAACCTTATGACTGACTAAGGAAGGAACAAAAGGAAAGTTGATATGTAGATGCCTGGTCATTGAAAATACTCTGTCTTTAAGGTAATAATCAAATCCCCAGTTGTGAATGAGGGATGGGTAGAAAATACTCAATTGGTCTTATTTGTCTGCAGTATTATTTTATTCTGATTAAATATTAAACTCTGTAGCTTAATACATGCTAATATATTTGTGTTGCAGTGAGGATTAAACAAGAAAGGGGAGAAGGATAGATATTAAAGTCAGTTTGTAAGTTTACTATAATATAGTGGTAGGTCTTACCATTCAGTTTGCATTCTCAAGAAGGGAGATTTCATCCCCAAGAGGGCAAAAATTGGTTCTTCTTGGGCAAAAATCTTTTAATATAAAGCTCAAACATACACAATACATAAAGAGATATACAATGTAGATATACAATGTATCTGTGGTATTAAAATTTCATGAGGTAAGTGACAATTAGGATAACATATCTGAAAAGTCTCCTTAGGAGATGATAATGACAAAAGGATTAAGAAACACTGCTATTATGCGTTGTCCCTTGATTGAACACCACATTAATACAGTTCAAAATTACATTTGTTTTAGCAGTCATATTGCTTGTGTTTGGGGCTTAAATAAAACTCATCAGTTTTACAAAATAAATTTGGTTTTTGGGTTATAATAAAACAGACAAAAACGTTTTCTAACTGTGGTTGATTCTGCATTATAATGTGTCGATCCATTTGAGTGCTTGGCATTTGTAATTCCACTGATTGATGAATGGAGGGTACTTTCAGCAAGGCAAAGTGTGTGAGTCTGCTCAGCACATGTAGGGCTTTCAGCATATAAACTCTGCTCTATATGTACACTCACAGAGGCAGGTGAATGAATTTATTTGCTTTTGGTTTTTGACTTATGAGGCCATGTATTTTTATCCCTGATGCTGTACTGAGAAAAAAAAAATCCCATGGTCACGACTAATTCCAGCAAAGGTCTCTTAAATATTTCTCAACTCTATCATCACCATCACCAAAAAATAATCTCAAAGCTCACACCCTATTGAGATGGAAGTGCTGGTTTCACTATGTTTGTTTGTAAAGGATGGAACATTTGACTTTTGCCGGTGTATTTGTGATTGTTTTTGTGGTTATACAGCTATTCCTTCCCTCTTCCTCTTGCCACTTAACAACTGGCATTGAATCTCTTTCCGGGAATGAAATTGTCTGTGTAAGGTAAAATATAATTAACATACTAAAATACCATTTTGTTGTAAAACACTATGTCTGAGGAAGAGTTTGGAAGGAGAGGGCAGAACAATGTAAAAACTAAACTGCCCCACATAAGAAAATATGATACCTTTACTTAACACTTCTGGAGAAGGCAGGGAAGAAAAATAGACATGATAGGATTGAGATGGGCTCTTGTGGCTACAACTTAAAGATCAGAGGGGTAGCTGCATAAAATAGTCATTATTTTTAAATAACTTCAATGTCTATTTTCCAAGGCTCAGTGGTAAATTATAATCCCTCCCCCATTATCTATCATTTTAGTGTATTATTTTAAAATGAGAAACATTTCAAATAATTATAACAGATACTCATGGGTTCACTAAGACAGAACAGATGTTGATATTTTGTATATTTACCTCGGATCTCTTTTTTATTTTTTAAATAAGCTTTGCTAAGACTCCATCTCCACTTCTTCCCCTTGTTTCTCTTCCAGAATTAACCAATTTCCTAAAACACAGTGGATATCATAATCAGGTTTTTTAAAAGTATACTTTCATTATTTCATCATACACACATACACATTTATGAATAATGTTCACTATTATATTTTATATTAATTTTTATATATGTGCTATCAAACTGCTTTTTTAATATCAAAACTAACCTTTGTAATGCAACTTGTTTCTTTCATTCAGTATGTGTTTGAGTTTTAGCCTTGTTGAAGCACATAAACTTGGCTCATTCAACTCCACTGTAATATTCATTATGAGGATAAACTTCACTTTATTAATTCCCCAGTTGAAAAAAATGGAAATATTTTCCCTTCCTTCTTCCCTCCCTCTTTCCCTCCCTCTCTCCTTTCTTTCTTTCATTTCCAAATCTCCTTTAGTACATGTAAAGAGAGACCATTCTAGACACTCACATTTCTCTGACTTATGATACTTACAGACTTGCCGTCATTATCTGCCTGGAGTAAGTCAGACTCCAGGTTGTCTTTAACTCTCATAACGTCATTTCTCCTACACCTCTGCACTCCTTCCACTTTGCCTTCTGGAACCTACTGTCCTTTCTTGTGTTTTCAAGATACATATTCCACCTTTTCTCCAGATGTTCTTTTTAAAAATTTATTTATTTATTCATGTTTTATGTTTTAAATGAATCCTTCATTCCCTCCTGAGGCCATCACTTGCCCTGCATCCGTTCACATGGTGGCTGTTTTTCTCACCCATCTTGGAGGTCAGATGGTTGGCCTCCTTGCTTCTCTTTGAAGTTTCCAAACCCACTTACTATCCCTCTTTCCTAAAAAATCCACCTTTGATTCTCCTGTCATCAACTCCACCCATATCCCTCCTTGTTAAGGTTGTTCCAATACCTGAATTACTCCTCATTTCACAAAGACTTAGTTTCTAGTTCAACGCTACTCAAACTTCAGTGAACACATGAGTGCCTTGGACATCTTGCTGAACTGTAGATTCTAACTCAGTAGTTCTGCAGTGGGAGTTCAGACTCCACTCATCTAACAATATCCCAAATGTTGCTGATGCTGCTAGACCAGTATTTGAGTGTAAATTCTAGGTTATTGCCACTCTCCTGACATTGCTATCTTCCTTTTGGAGGACTTCAATCACTGCAGAGACATCTTTCCAACACCCTTCACTTCAGATCGTTAGCCTCTTCTATAGTAATCTTGTCTCTGTCTCAGCTATTCCCGTCCCTCCCTTGTCATTGTCCAAATCAGCAAGACTTTCATGATCTCAATTTTCAGGATCCTCTTCTCAGACTCTCACCTTTTCTTTCCTGCTTACTCCCTCCAGTTGCCAAACACAAACAATTCTTGAGCCCCACTGACCTACTGACTCCCCTTGTTTCTACTGACTTTTCACTATCCTTCATTCAATTCATGTTCACTCTTGACTCTTTCCCCAGCTTAGATTCCATAGCAGTTGATTATAATCACTCCCATGTATACATGGTCAACTTCTTTGCCCCTCTCCTTCATCATACTCTTTTGACAAAAATCCCAAAACTGACTAATTGCAGGGCTCTACCTACTGCACACCTGCACCCATGCTCCTGAATGAAGTCAAGGAAAATGATGCAGTCCTAATGACTGGTCTCATGTTAAATTCATGAGCATAAACCTCAAGTGGTACTGGAATGGCATCTGGCAATCATGCTATACATATTTCTCTATCCCATTTTCTCTCTCACACTCTTCCACACGACAATTTTGTATCTACTCCTTCCTCAAATCTTCAATACTCTTCCCAGCTCCTCACTCTTTGTTGATGACTTCTCTTACTATTTCATGGAGAAAACAGACATGATCATAAGAAGACTTCTACAAGCTGTCGCCTCAAATATACGCGCTACCTCTCCTTAGAACCCTACCTGTCTTTGCTACTCAAGGCCATGGCTCTAGGAATTCTCCCTCTTTCTTCCTACATTATTTCTCCTCTCTTATGCATTGCATTTTCCTTTCAGCATAAAGCATACCTTTTCTTCCATCTTAAAATATAAAAACCCTTTTCCCATTAACCCCAGTTCTTTGTTTAGTTCACAGCAAATTCCTCAAAAATCATTTTCTATTCTAGGATCTCTGATATCTCTTTTAGGCTCACAACAGTTAGGCTTTTGCTCATGCTACACCTCTGAATGGGATTTTTTTTCTTGTACACAACCAACATTAAATTTCTTATTAAATATAACTGAAAAAGCTTTTTAAAAATAGCTTAATCAAATGGAATGCATAAACTATTAAGTAAATGTGACCAGTTAAAATAAACACATGCACACTCTACAAATATGGGTTTCACTTTGACCACCAGTTACTCACCATGCAGGGAGCTGAAAATAGTTCTGCAGTCAGAGCTGGCTAGGTCAGTGTCTTACTGATTGACTACCTAATGGTTTGACGGATTCATTTATCCACTTTTTGAGGTCGTAATTTATTAACTCTGCATTTTGCTTTTTTTTTTTTTTTTTTTGCCTTTTTGTCCTCTCTTTATCCACTGCTCTTATCAGCTTGTGGGTGTCATAGGAAGCTTTCAAATTCCCTTAGGGAGATGCAGCAGTCATCATAAGGATCTTTTTATAGAATTTTACTGCCCTCACTGCAAATCCTGTTAAACTAATATTTTACTGTCTTACCTTATTTTCCTTATGTGTTTCATTATATCTTTCTAAACAGAGTCATCCAGCCTGTTGCTCATTCTTCTTGCTGTTTTTACTTAAAACAGGGAGATTTTTAAAGAGTACTTCATCTTCATATGAGTGACCTTGTGACTGTACTTATTCTACATTTAATTCAAGCATTTAACAACGGTGTGATTTTCTGTTCTTTTCTTACTTTTGTATTCCGCACACTTTATTTTATTTTGTGACATTTCTCTGTCTTTGGGTCTACTTTATGTACCATTATTTCCTAGTGGACCATGCTCCATCCCCTAATACAGTGTTGAGAATCCTCACTTAAAACTGCATTCTTTTGTAAGTGGTAGTTTTGGAGTATGCATTTTAACTAACTTCAGAATGGATACCAATATTTGTTTTCCATCCAGGATTTTATTTGTAAGAAAACAATCTATTTATTGGGATAGAGCTGTCAAGAAGATAATCTCTCCATGAAAAAGCAATTGTGTGTCAGTATGGTTTTCTGGGCCAGTCCCATTTGATGCATAAAAAAAAGTGTTACTTGAAGTGGTAGACACACGAAGGGTTTTAAAATTCTTTATGGAACAACTCTTTGTGTGCAACAGACAAATATGTGTTTGAAAGACAATTATCATCATCAAACATTTATTTACTGAGGACTTTGGACATTTAAAATATTTAAATAAATGTACACACAATATCTGATGTTTTTAAAGACAAAGCTTACTTCCATTATGTTATGATTTATAATTCAGAGATGTATTACTGAAAACATGGATGTTTTGCTCTGTGGTTTATGTACATTTCTCTGCAGTTCTGTGATTTGGAGGGCTCTGTCCTTGGCAGGCTGTGCATGTGCTTCTCGAACAGTCAGATTTCCTTCTTTGCTTCCTATGGAGCCTCTGCAAGTCTTCAGATGTCCACCACTTGGCACCTATGAAATTAGAAGGAGGCATAGACATATTTTTAAGGTATTTCTGTAAAATGTAGTTTTAAGATTTTGTCATCACGGCTGTGTTGTCTATGGGACTGAAACCCATTCCTTTCTTTTCTCTCTGTATACAGAGGGTTTGTGGATAGCAGTGCCAGATGGGCATGGCAAGGATGTTACTATGGGCAGGGATCTGTTTCAAAGGAGACTGACAGACAGGGAGGGCAGACTCAAGAGGTTGACCAATGACTGTAGGACAGGACAGGGTCATGGTGAGGGGCCACCAGGACACTCATGTACATTTGACTCTGGGACTACTCTGAGTGCTCACAGGTCTCAGTCACATGTTGACGTACAGCCAGTTGGCATCACTTTATACAGTTTCTTCCTGGCCTGGGATGATGGGAATAATGAAGTTGTATTTTGGACACTTTATCCACGAATCCTCAGGCAACATTCTGGCACAACACACATCTGTGAAATCTCTTTTTACTCTTATTAAAAAGACAATAAAATACACATTTCTGTGTTAACTTTATCCTTGACATTTGATAAGCAGACAGTGACTTTCATTACTTGAGAATTTCTGTATACTTAAGAGAAAGAACCAAAGTGTTGACTGTCAACCATGAATATTAGTTCTAGAGCCATTTAAATTTAAGCTGTTGAAGTCAATCAAAGAAAACTTCCTGAATATCCTCATATGAACGAGGCAGATGTTGATCTTTTTATTAAGCAGGAAATTCAAAGGAGATTGTGTTTCAGATATTTGTCAGTCATTCAGTCAAACACTTTGAATATTTACTATGTACAAAGCAATGTACTATACTAGATGTTACTATATTTAATTTTTTCCCTTGCATCAAAAACCACAAAGAGACAATAAATAATACTAAAAATGAGATATGCATTAAAAATTAGAGCAAATCATTAGTAAGTAAAAACTATTACTACACCAAGAAAGTACATTGAATTGGTGAGAACAACACAGCCAGAAGGAAATAACATAAGGAAGATAATGTAAGGCATTAATGTAAGAGCACCCAGAATCAACCAGGTTTAAATTCTGGGTCTGTCATTAACCTGCTGTGTGGCTTTGGGCAAGTTATCAACTCTCCCTGTGTCTAAATTTGTATATCTATAAGATGAACAGAACATCAAAACAGGATCTACCTAGTGAGATTGTTCTGAGGATGAAATGAGTAAGTTAATGTGTGAAATGTACCTAGTTGGTTATCAGAAAAAAACAGCATTCCGTAAATGGTAGGTACTACCACTTCTACTGTTCTTATTACTACAATTACCGTTATTATTAGTACATGTAGTGACAACATTTTCTAGGAAAATGTGAATTACAAACAAAATTTGTTGAGAGAGAGAGAGAGAGAGAGAGAGAGAGAGAGAGAGAAAGAGAGAGAGAGAGGAATGGGTTAAAATAATGAGATGATGAAACTAAGAATACAGTTTCCACCTGATGGAAAGTCCAGAAGCAAATGCTCAGTTTTGGAGTCACCCAAATGCAGCATTTTCCCCCTCAGTGCCTTCTGTCTTATGCCCATCATTCCTAAACTTCCCCAGGGACTTAGTATGTCTTGCTATTTTGAGGACCCCCTGGTTTTCTCTGTTAGAGGGATCCAGTCAGCAAGTAGTTGCTATTGGACCAGAATGAGACACTCTCATCTAAACTGAGGTCTCCATGGCAAAGCAAAGCGTGTTCCTCTTTTAGGAGGGAATTTAGCCCTGTGATTCTATGAAAGGAATGCATCTTCTAGAGAAACTCATATTTTAAGGTCTTAGTCATTATATTTTAGATTCAATAAATGGTTATATTTAAAACCCCTTTTTTTTGAGAATAAAACTAACATTTTTTCCTACAATAGAATGCCTAAATGAAATATGTATACATTTAACGTGATCACACTGGTTGTTTTCTTGTATTTTTTACTGATATAGTATGAAGATTGAATGAATAACCTATACAGATAAAAGACAAAGTTAAAATGAAACCTGGTAAATTCAATTATTGCCTCTTCCTGGATTTCAGCTAAACAGGAAGAATATCTTAATCAGTAGACTGAAGTTGTGTATTATACATGCAGAATTTCTTGGTTCCCCTTGCTGAGTTTAACATTTTTTTTTTTTTGAGTTGGAGTCTCACTGTCACACAGACTGGAGTGCAGTGGCCGCTCCCAGCCACCGCAGCTTCGACCTGCTGGGCTCCGGCGATCCTTCCGTCTCAACCTTCCAAGTAGCTGGAACTACAGGCGTGCGCTACCACGCCCGGCTAATTTTTTGATTTATTGTAGAGATGAGGGCTTGCCAAGTTGCCCAGACGGGTCTCGAATCTGTGGGCTCAGGCAATCCACTCACCTAAGCCTCCCAAAGTGCGAGATTAAGGCTGAGCCACTGAGTCCGGCTTGCGTTTAACATTTCAATGGAAAATTTTTACATTTCATAGTGTTTCAGTATTTGGGCCAGGATTCAAGAATCTACCACAATGGAAAGAAAGAGAGCTGGGTCAAGGATTAAGAAGTCTAGAATATGAATCAGGAAGAGTGAGCTTCTAGCTCTAGGTTGCCATTCACTTGGCAAATCTATGTGACTGATGGCAGAGGCTCTACCATCCTAGATTTAGTTTGCTCATTGTATGCAGTTGTGAGTTTGAACAACACAAACCAGCACTTTTAGCTGTAAAGTTCTGATATTCACAGTGGTTCCTTAAATATCTTGTACCTCGTATGTAAAAAATCATATTTATAGTAGAGGCCAAAAAAAGTGTATTACTGATATATATATATATGTATATATATATTTTGCAGTCATAGCCAAAATGTATCAAGTACTTAGTGTGCTGGATATTAGGTTAAGCAGTTTATAAATATGTAGTTTAAGCTGATTTCTACAACAATACTGTTAGATGATGATGATTACTACACTTATGTTACAGGCGAGGAAACTGAGGCATATAGAAGTTAAACATGATGACAAAAACAGACAGCTGTCTACTAATATTCATTATTTTCATCCTCCCAAATAGAATCTCTGATTTTTAGCTGACCATCTAGGCTAAGGACTGAATGAGTTTTGTGGCAGCTTAGGGAATCATTCTCCCTGTGTCCTTTGTTATTTTTCTCTATCCCATCTGAAATACAGATATCTTGCTTGCGGTCTAGATAGCATCTTGAACCATGAGGAGTAGGGCCAGGTCTCTGGGTAGCAAAACTGTCCCTAAGGTCACTATAAGAGTCTTTATATCACTCCCTTAGTCACTAACTAAGTTAGACTTTTACATGAGAGAGAAATAAAGTTATTTAGTTTATGACACTGATATTTTGGGTTAGAATCAAGACCAGCTTTAACTAATGTTAGTATATTGCTCAATGTTATACAACTAGTGAGTGTCAGAGCTGAGGTTTAAATTCTGATTTGTCTAATCAGAGTGTACGAGTGTATTGCCATAGTTTTATGCTAACCTTAGGAGTAAAGAAAGACTCTTAAACTCTACAATATTAAATATCTAAAATAGGTATACCTGATACTGGAGTAGTTGATATTTTGTTTCCAGTTGGTCTGTCTTTCTAATTACATTTGACCCTGACTGATATTAAATAGGATTCTATACCCCAAGCACATATACATATAGTTTTTTTGGCAAGAGAAAGGGTTCCAAGAAGGCCAGTTTTACCTTAAATTTTTGTTGCAGATGCTTAAGAAAACATGGATAATACACACCAAAGTACTTGAAAAATTAGACATGCATGAAAATCATTTTCAGCTGCCTTTTTCATTTACGTGAAAGAAAATGTGCCTAAATGACTTGTTGCATGACAATCTGGGATCTTTTATCTGCACATGAGAACTGTATTGCTGGAGGCCATGTTACATGACCTGCATAATTCAAATAATAAAATCATATAACATTTCTTTGGCTATTTTAAATAAATAGATCTTAGATCTCAATTATCTGCAAAGTATCTCAATAGTACACTCAACATTACAAATAAAATCATAATAAGGTGCACTTTGTCCTTGAAAACGATGGCAGCAGGGAAGTCAGAAAATAATTGTTGTTTGTAGATAATTTGATTTCACAGCTCAACATGTCAAGAGAGCTCAGTGAAAAAGTATCAAATTCATAAGTCAATAAGGTGAACAGACATGATACAGTTACAAATATTGATAGTTTTCTGGGGAATCAGCATAGTCATTTAAGTTAGTGGAAAAATCTTATTTATGTTAGCAATCAAAACATAAAACAAAACAAAGCAATTTTAAAAATGGAAGAGGAATTTTACCAATAAATATACTGGGCTTTGATGAAGAGAATTTCTGAAAGCTTTAAAGAAGTGTTTAAACTAAGAGAAAGACATATTACATTCCTTAATGGGATGACTGAATATTGCAAAGCATTGACTTTTCAATATTAATGTATTGTTTTTTTCATTCTAATCAAAATTGGAATCTTATAAGAATGAGCAAAATAATTCTAAAGTTTACCTGGAAAAATAAATTAATGAAAACAGTGAAAATAATTTTGAAAATTCATAATAATGAGAACTTTAGATTTTAAAACACATTATACAAATAAAATAACCAAAACAATGTGGTAAATATAAAAGTATAGAACAATCAGCAGACCTCAATATATGCAATGACTCAATGAATGGTAGAAGTAACAACAGACTTGAGGGAATAATAGATTATTCAATAAATTGTGTTAGGATATTTACTATTTTTAGAAAAGTTAATTTAGATAGACATCATGTTGCTTATATCAGGATAAATTCTGAATGTACTAAAAATGAGGTGTCAAATTAGGAAAACATAAAAATAGGTGAATATATATCACATTTCTGGATGAGAACGAATTTCTAAGCATAAAAGCAACAAAACAAATAACAAAGGAAAAGATACATAGATACATTTTTATAAAAGTTTTCTAATGTCAAACACAAAATTGAAAGGTAAATAAGAGTTCTAATTCTGGGATGACAGTATGAGGAGCTTTGTGCACAGACTCTTCAGAGAAACAAGCATAACTGGTAAAAATTAAATATTTAAAAATTTAACCATTCAATATTTTTGGAAATTGTCCTAAGGACATATGGCAATTGAAGAAATATTTATTCAAGAAAATCAGTAAACTCAGTAAGAACAGTGACAGTGTATGTCATGTGAGCAATGACCTGCTCTTCCCACCCACACCAACCTGATGGAAACTTTACTATGGGCCAATGCGGCAAAAAAGACAATGGCTCCCTCTACTCTCAGCTCCCAAAATAGAGGCATAATATCTCACTGGACAGGGCAAGTCACTAGCATTTCTCATTCCTTCTAATTCTGAGTTGAAGAGGCTAAATTCCTTGTGAATATGCTGAGATGTTAGTAACTGTTTTTCTCTACCCTGCTGCTACTAATAGGATAGAGACTCTACCCCAGGTGTGACAAACAGAATACTGGGATCCCAGCTCACTTATAGGGAAAGGATACATGAAGAGAGAGACAAGCCAATACCAGAAGCTACCATATCACCGATTGTTCAGAAATTTTACCCAGAGGAAGAGGCAATCCACAGACAGCCTTAAAGCTCTTCCCAAAGGAAGTGATTTTATTTGAGACACTGTCTGGAAGTTCAAGCTTATGGGCACTCTTGAAGACAATAGCTCTCCTTAATTAAGAACAATGAACAAAACCATAAATCAGCTAGTTTACAAGAGAGAATTAGGGAGGTAGAAAACTAGGAAGGACACTTTGGGCCCTGAAGAAACCTCAAAGATTGGCCTTTAAAAAAAAATGAAATAGATTATGGAGCACTTTGTGCCTCCAGGCATTGTAAAAAATACTAATCAGTAGTCAATTAGTGAGGCCTAACAGCTGTGAGTCATACAAAATAAGACAGACAGCTTAATAGAGACATCATAGAAAGAGAAAGTCCCAGAGTTTTGTTACTTGGTGGTTCTAACATACTCAGACCATGAAAGTTAGCCAAAAATATATTTGATTGGTAATCTCTCCAAATTCTTGACAAAAGCCAATGTAAATTCTTTCTGGAAATATTCACATTTTCCCTAGGCCTCAATATATTCCCACAAATAATTTTTCAAAGAGACTGAGTATCTCATAGTAAACAATGACTAAGCATACCTTAGTGCTCAGATCTGTGTTCCTAAATGTTGTTCTTTTCTTAAAAGAAATAGGGTTCAGTGGAGAAATAGTTGATACCAGATCTAAAGCAGGGAAATTAAACAATGAGTCTTTTCGTAATAGAAAATAAGAAAATAGCCCATATGAAAAGAACATTGAAGTCAGTTTACAGAGTCTTCTACCAGTTAAATCGGGAAAATTTGAGCATCAAAATGATTATTGACAGCAATGAATTATACTACACTGAATAAAATAATTGAAAGTACAGCGGATACTGAACAATATAAATAAACAATAAAAAATATAAATCCGATTTCCATGAGAGCATCCAATTTCTGTACAAAACCCGAAACCCACAGGACTTAAGAGAGAAGATAGACAAATGGGACCTTATTAAACTGACAAGCTTCTGCAAAGCCAAAGAAACCATCAAGAGAGCAGGGAGACAGCCCACAGACTGGGAAAAAGTATTTGCCAACTCTAGGTCTGACAAAGGTTTAACATCCTGGATCTACAAGGAACTGAAGCGTACTGAAAAGAAGAAAACAAACAACCCCATTATAAAATGGGCAAAAGACATGAACAGACACTTCACAAAAGAAGACATTCGAGCAGCCAACAAACACATGAAGAAATGCTCAACCTCACAAATCATCAGGGAGATGCAAATCAAAACCACACTGAGATACCACCTAACTCCAGTCAGAATGGCAATTATCAACAACTCAAAAAATAACAGCTGCTGGAGAGGGTGTGGTGAAAAGGGAACACTTCTACACTGTTGGTGGG